>NC_057806.1:545674618-545974618 GCF_018294505.1 Triticum aestivum | reverse complement strand
TAATATGTAGCTAGCGCAAGATCTGGAACCCCAAAAATTCTAAAATAAATTGCTGTACGTGAGGAATTTATCTATTAATCATCTTCACAAAGAATTAACTAAATATTACTCTTCAAATAAAAATGACAGCAGTTCTCGTGAGCGCTAAAGTTTCTGTTTTTTACAGCAAGTTCAACAAGACTTTCCCCAAGTCTTCCCAACGGTTCTACTTGGCACAAACACTAATTAAACACAAAAACCACAACTAAAACAGAGGATAAATAATTTATTTATTACTAAACAGGAGAAAAAAGCAAGGAATAAAAATAAAATTGGGTTGCCTTCCAACAAGCGCTATCGTTTAACGCCCCTAGCTAGGCATAAAACGAGGATAGATCTAGGTATTGCCATCTTTGGTAGGCAATCCATAAGTGGATCTCATGATAGTTTCATATGGAAATTTTATTTTATTTCAAGGAAAGTGTTCCATGCCCTTTTTTAATGGAAATTGGAATCTAATATTCCCTTCCTTCATATCAATAATCGCACCAACCGTTCTAAGGAAAGGTCTACCAAGAATAATAGGGCAAGAAGGATTGCAATCTATATCAAGAACAATGAAATCTACGGGCACATAATTCCTATTTGCAACAATAAGAACATCATTAATCCTTCCCATAGGTTTCTTAATAGTGGAATCCGCAATATTCAAGTTTAGAGAGCAATCATCAAAATTACGGAAATCTAGTAAATCACACAAAGTCTTGGGAATAGTAGAGACACTAGCACCCAAATCACACAAAGCATAAAACTCATGATCTTTAATTTTAATTTTAATAGTTGGTTCCCACTCATCATAGAGTTTCTAGGGATAGAAACTTTCAACTCAAGTTTTTCTTCATAAGATTGCATCAAGGCATCAACAATATGTTCGATGAAGGCTTTATTTTGACTATAAGCATGTGGAGAATTTAGCACGGATTGCAACAAGGAAATACAATCAATTAAAGAACAACTTTCATAATTAAATTCCTTGAAATCCAATATAGTGGGTTTAGCAACATCTAGATTTTTATTTATTTCAATCCCGCTTTCATCAGTTTCATCATTAAGATCTAAATACTCCGAATTTTTAGAACGCCTTCTAGGTAAAGGAAGATCATATTCAGTTTCATCAAGATTTATATTGCAAAACAAAGATTTAATAGGGGACACATCAATAACTTTTTGATCTTCATCTTGATTTTCATAGGAATTGGAGGAACACGCTTTAATAAAGGCATCTTTGGAAGCACGCATCCTAGCGGTTCTTTCCTTGCACTCATCAATGGAAATTCTCATGGCTTTGAGAGACTCATTGATATCATGCTTAGGAGGAATAGATCTAAGATTTAAAGAATCAATCTCAAGAGAAATTCTATCAATGTTCCTAGCCAAATCATCAACTTTAAGCAATTTCTCCTCAAGCAAAGCATTAAAATTCTTTTGTGAATTCATAAATTATTTAACACTATTCTCAAATTCAGAGGGCATCTTATTATAATTTCCATAAGAGTTGTTGTAGGAATTCCCATAATTATTAGAAGGATTATCACGATATGGCCTAGGATTAAAATTCCCTCTATAAGCGTTGTTACCAAAATTATTCCTACCAACAAAATTAACATCCATAGATTCATTGTTATTCTCAATCAAAGTAGACAAAGGCATATCATTAGAATCAGAAGAAACACTCTCAGTAGCAAATAATTTCATAAGTTCATCCATCTTTCCACTCAACACATTAATTTCTTCTATTGCATGCACTTTTTTATTAGAAGATCTTTCAGTATGCCATTGAGAATAATTAACCATAATATTATCTAGGAGTTTAGTAGCATCTCCTAAAGTGATTTCCATAAAAGTGCCTCCCGCGGCCGAATCTAAAAGATTTCTAGAAGCAAAATTCAATCCGGCATAAAAAATTTGTATGATCATCCACAAATTCAAACCATGAGTAGGGCAATTACGTATCATTAATTTCATTCTCTCCCAAGCTTGTGCAACATGTTCATGATCAAGTTGCTTAAAATTCATAATATCATTTCTAAGTGAGATGATCTTAGCGGGAGGAAAATACTTAGAGATAAAAGCATCTTTGCACTCGTTCCAAGAATCAATACTATTTTTAGGCAAAGATGAAAACCAAGCTTTAGCACGATCTCTAAGCAAAAAAGGAAATAGCTTCAATTTAACGACATCATTATTGACATCTTTTTTCTTTTGCATATCACATAAATCAACGAAGCTATTCAGATGAATAGCGGCATCTTCACTAGGAAGGTCGGCGAATTGATCTATCATAACAAGATTCAACAAAGCAGTATTAATTTCACAAGATTCGGCATCAGTAAGAGGAGCAATCGGAGTGCTGAGGAAATCATTATTATTGGTATTGGTGAAGTCACACAATTTGGTAGTATCTTGAGCCATCGCGACAAACAAGCAATCTAACACATGAGCAAACAAAAAGCAAGCGGGCAAAAGAGGCAAATAGAGAGGGAGGATAGAGAGAGAGAGAGGGCGAATAAAACGGCAAGGGTGAATTGGGGGGAGAGGAAAACGAGAGGCAAATGGCAAATAATGTAATGCGAGAGATAGGGATTGTGATGGGTACATCGTATGTTAACTTTTTGCGTAGACTCCCCAGCAACGGCGCCAGAAGTCCTTCTTGCTACGTCTTGAGCTTGCGTTGGTTTTCCCCGAAGAGGAAGGGATGATGCAGCAGAGTAGCGTAAGTATTTCCCTCAGTTTTTGAGAACCAAGGTATCAATCCAGTAGGAGGCCACGCTCAAGTCCCTCGTACCTGCACAAAGCGATAGCTATTCACAACCAACGCGATTAGGGGTTGTCAATCCCTTCACGGTCACTTACGAGAGTGAGATCTGATAGATATAATATTTTTGGTATAAAGATGCAAAGTAAAAAGTAAAAGCAAAGTAAAAAAGCGAAGCAAGATTAAAGTGATTGAGATTGATATGATGAGAATAGACCCGGGGGCCATAGGTTTCACTAGTGGCTTCTCTCAAGAGCATAAGTATTCTACGGTGGGTGAACAAATTACTGTTGAGCAATTGACAGAATTGAGCATAGTTATGAGAATATCTAGGCATGATCATGTATATAGGCATCACATCCGTGACAAGTAGATCGAAACGATTCTGCATCTACTACTATTACTCCACCCATCGACCGCTATCCAGCATGCATCTAGAGTATTAAGTTAAAGATAGAGTAATGCCTTAAGCAAGATGACATGATGTAGAGAGATAAATTCATGCAATATGAAATAAACCCCATCTTGTTATCCTCGATGGCAATGATACAATACGTGCCTTGCTGCCCCTTCTGTCACTGGGTAAGGACACCAGAAGATCGAACCCAAAGCTAAGCACTTCTCCCATGGCAAGAACTACCAATCTAGTTGGCCAAACCAAATGGATAATTCGAAGAGACTCGCAAAGATAACCAATCATACATAAAGAATTCAGAGAAGATTCAAATATTATTCATAGATAGACTTGATCATAAACCCACAATTCATCGGTCTCAACAAACACACCGCAAAAAGAAGATTACATCGAGTAGATCTCCACAAGAGAGGGGGAGAACTTTGTATTGAGATTCAAAGAGAGAGAAGAAGCCATCTAGATACTAACTATGGACCCGAAGGTCTAAGGTAAACTACTCACACTTCATCGGAGAGGCTATGATGATGTAGAAGCCCTCCGTGATGACGGCCCTCTTCTGGCGGAGCTCCGGAACAGGCCCCGAGATGGGATCTCGTGGATACAGAAAGTTACAGCGGTGGAATTAGGTTTTTGGCTCCTGTTCTGATCGTTTGGGGTTACGTGTGTATATATAGGAGGAAGAAGTACGTTGGTGGAGCATGGAGGGGCCCACGAGGCAGGGGGCGCCCCCCCCCCCCACCCTCGTGTCCTCCTCTTTGACCCCCCTCAAGTAGGGTCCAAGTCTCCTGGATCACGTTCGGTGAGAAAATCACGTTCCCGAAGATTTTATTCCGTTTGGACTCCGTTTGATATTCTGTTTATCCGAAACACTGAAATAGGCAAAAAAACAGCAATTCTGGGCTGGGCCTCCGGTTAATAGGTTAGTCCCAAAAATAATATAAAAGTGGAAAATAAAACCCAATATAGTCCAAAACAGTAGATAATATAGCATGGAGCAATCAAAAATTATAGATACGTTGGAGACGTATCAGTGGGGAAGTGGATCAGGGGTCGAGCGTGGGGCTCTCCCCTGGCGGCGTTGTAGTGAGGGGGTAGGGTTTGGGGCGGTCTAGGTTAGGTCAGGGGCTGGGGGAGTTATACGGGGCGGCTGGGCCGGTTGGCCCAGCGCGAGGGGAGGGGTTGTTTCTTTTTTTTACAAAAAAATGCTATGCAATATTTGAGCTGCCAAAAGGAGTTCTGTAAAATGTGGGCTTGAACGAATAAATACATTACAATATTTTGCACCTTCCACAAAAAGTTTGGGAGGAGTTTGAATTGATTTGGATTTTTCACAAATGGAAAAGCATTTAAAAATGTTGATTTGGAACTGCATTAATTCCCAGAGGAAATTAGCTATCTCAAATGATGTTGAATCACTCATGACATTTAGTTAGTGAAAATTTGCAACCCAGCGAACATTTTTGTTTTACTATTTGGAGAAATAATTTATTTGACTTTATTTTAAAATTGAATTTGAATTGGTTTTGAATCAAAGTGAGATTAGCAACAGTAACAATGATGACTTGGCATCATTAGTAGGGGATTACTGTAGCTTGATTATCCGGGCATTTCAGCGGTCCTATGAGTGTTGAGGCTCGCGGCGGGCATCAATATTTTCTGACCTTCATAGATGATTTGAGCAGATATGGGTATATATCTACTTGATGAAACATAAGTCTGAAACATTTGAAAAGTTCAAAGAATTTCAGAGTGAAGTGGAAAATCATCGTAACAAGAAAATAAAGTTTCTATGATCTGATCGCGGAGGCGAATATCTGAGTTATGAGTTTGGTCTTCATTTAAAACAATGTGGAATAGTTTCACAACTCACGCCACCTGGAACACCACAGCGTACGTAATGGTGTGTCCGAACGTCATAACCGTACTTCATTAGACATGGTGTGATCTATTATGTCTCTTATTGATTTACCAATATCGTTTTGGGGTTATGCATTAGAGACAGCTGCATTCACGTTAAATAGGGCACCATCTAAATCTGTTGAGACGACACCGTATGAACTATGGTTTGGCAAGAATCCTAAGTTGTTGTTTCTTAAAGTTTGGGTTTGCGATGCTTATGTGAAAAAGCTTCAGCCTGATAAGCTCGAACCCAAATCGGAGAAGAGCGTCTTCATAGGATACCCAAAAGAAATTGTTTGGTATACCTTCTATCACAGATCCAAAGGCAAGATATTTGTTGCTAAGAATGGATCCTTTCTAGAGAAGGAGTTTCTCTCGAAAGAAGTGAGTGGGAGGAAAATAGAACTTGATGACGTAGTTGTACGTTCTCTCGAATTGTAAAGTAGTTCATCACAGAAATTAGTTCCAGTGATGCCTACACCAATTAGTGAGGAAGCTAATGATGATGATCATGAAACTTCAAATCAAGTTACTACTGAACTTCGTAGGTCAACCAGAGTACGTTCCGCACCAGAGTGGTACGGTAATCCTGTTCTGGAAGTCATGTTACTAGACCACGATGAACCTACGAACTATGAGGAACGATGATGAGCCCATATTCCACGAAATGGCTTGAGGCCATGAAATCTGAGATGGGATCCATGTATGAGAACAAAGTATGGACTTTGGTTGACTTGCCCGATGATTGGCAAGCCATAGAAAATAAATGGATCTTCAATAAGAAGACCGATGCTGATGGTAATGTTACTGTCTATAATGCTCGACTTGTTGCGAAAGGTTTTTGACAAGTTCAAGGAGTTGACTACGATGAGACCTCACCCGTAGTGATGCTTAAGTCTGTCCGAATCATTTTAGCAATTGCCGCATTTTATGATTATGAAATTTGGCAAATGGATGTCAAAACTGCATTCCTTAATGGAGATCTTAAAGAAGAGTTGTATATGATGCAACTAGAAGGTTTTCTCGATCCAAAAGGTGCTAACAAAGTGTGCAAGCTCCAGCGATCCATTTATGGACTGGTGCAATCCTCTCGGAGTTGGAATATACACTTTGATAGTGTGGTCAAAGCATATGGTTTTATACAGACTTTTGGAGAAGCCTATATTTACAAGAAAGTGAGCGGGAGCTCTGTAGCTGTAACATCCCAAATTTTCAATTTGGAATGTTATACATTAGATCATCATTGCATATCATATTTTATTGCTGTTGGGCCTGATCCAGAAATTCTACGCAACTCAAGGACCCACGGAGAGAGTTGTGGATTTCATTATTTTCATATTTGGGTTTTCTCAAATTTTGAAAATATGATCATTTGATTTTATTTATTTTATCTTCAATTATTTCAATTATAAAAATAAGTGAGAGGGAATAAAATGACTTTCCCAAAATAAAGAAATGTTGAGGATTTAATAAAAAAATCAAATAAGATTTTTATTTTGGAGTTTTTCGCTGTTTTATTTGAATTTAGGAAAAATGCGCGTTTTTCAAAATTGCACTTAGGCCCCAAATAAATGTTCACTTTGTTCGGCTTGATTTTGAAAGTCAGGGAAAATTTATTGCGGGATTTTCGGAGTCCGTTTAGTATTTCTTTTCTTTCTTTTTCTGCACGTCAAATTATTTAAAGAAAAATGGACCGACCTAACCGAGCCGTGTCCGACTAGGACACTTGGCCCGGTGTCGGTGTACTAGAATAGGGGTACCCTAGTACCCCGAACTTGTGCACGGGCAGTTGCAGCACCCCGCGGCAAGGCTTGCCGGGCGAACGCCAGGATCCTCCATGATTCCCTTGGAGCCATTCAAGAACAAAGTATTTAAGCTCAGGAGACAAGGCCCCGACAAGAGGAGCTTGCCGGGAAGGCCAACCGAGGCACTCCAAGGAACTTGCCGCGACGCGCCACACGCTCCGGCAAGGCAACAAGGCCCCGGCAAGAGGAGCTTGCCGGGAAGACCAACCAAGGTACCTCGAGGCCCGGAGAGCGACAAGCTTCCGGACCCGACAAGATAACAACAGCGGCAAGGCGCTTGCCGCGGCAGGCGGCCACTCTGTGCCCGCGCTCCAGCGCATCCACCAACGTGTCGCTCTGGGGGCCTCTCCAGGCGCGCGTGGCGGGAGGCTCTGCAGCCAGCGGTGCGCAGTGGCATGCAAAGCTGACAAGATCGCCATCGTGGCGAACGGTGGCGCCCCTAACGGTCCTTTCTGCACTGTTTGGGCGACTCAGACGGGCCTTTAATGCCCTTGTCCCCTGCCGTCAGGGTTAGGTAGGGTGCACTGTACAAGCAACTGTACCAACCACCTCACTTTTTACGTTTATACCCTCCTCTGCGTTGCCACCTGTCGGTGACCCCTTTAGCGTATAAAAGGAGGCCCATGTGCAACGTAGAGGAGGTTCGGACAGTTCGCTTCGATTCATTCGTAGCCCAGAAAACACCACGCTCTCTCTCGAGAGCAAGAACACAAGATAATACAACCAGACAAGCAGCAGTAGGAGTGTTATCTCTCCGGAGAGCTCCGAAGGTGGGTAAACTGCTCGTGTGCTTCGCCTCGATCTGCTCTTCGTGCTATCTCCGCCCCCCCCCCCCACCGAACCGAAAGGGGCCCGGTCCGCCGGCCCCATAGGTGTTCGTGGATCAGTTTCCCCCGACATCTTTGGCGCGCCAGGTAGGGGGCGTCGAGATTGTGTGAATCCGATCCGGCGTTCACGCGAGCTAGATCTTCATTCCCTTCATCAACATGCCACCGAAGAAGAAGACTTCGGTGGCAGCCGCTCCGTCCACGTCACTTCCGCCACCGTTGGAGCAAACGGGTGGTGGAATGGACGCCGGCGGAAGAATGGACGTCGACGAAGAAGCTCATGATGCTGCCAAGTCCAAGGACAAGGCTGCACAAACCTCGGCGACTGTACATGTCACTCGCCACTCTCAAGAGGCGCAAGACCAACAGCGTCATGGCACTTGCAGTGCCATACGCATGATAGGCCAAGACCAAGCTGGTGGATCTCGGGGTGCTCAAGACCAGCAAGCACGCCAGCGCGCTGGCACGAGCGGGGCACGGTCGCCTGGGCGGGATATTGCTCCTTCTAACATAGTTAGAAGTTCGAGCACGTCCCGCTCCTCGCGCCGTCCGCCGCTGCCACCCACCACTCCAGCAGAAGCTTTGGCACGAGCTCAACTTCTCCTAGATTACCCTCTGACATCGGACAAGATCGACGAATGGAGGGCCACCATTCAGAGTCTCATCGGCTACGCCAACGGCGACACTCCACGGCGGCCGAGCGTGTCGCCGCCGCGGCAGGGTTGCCGGACGCGAGCCGGTGGCGACGAAACGGGCGGAGGTGCAACTACCATGCAATCACCGCCCCGAAGGCCAAGATCGCCTACTCGCCGGATCCACCTCGACAGTGACTCCACTGCATCGTCGGATCCACGAGCTCGTCGCGATCAGCGCCAAGTTCTTCATGATCGACAAACACCAAAGATAACAACAAGTCCCGCTCCTCGCGCCGTCCGCCACTGCCACCCACCACTCCAGCAGAAGCTTGTCACTCATGGAGAGGCCCGTCGGACAAGTGAACAAGGACTACCAGACTCCGTTGATGGAAGCATATGTTGATGAAGTGAGGAAGCTAGAAGAGCACTTTGAAGGCCTACAAATGGAGCATATCCCAAGAGCTCAGAATGACATTGCTGATGGCCTGTCAAAGTGCGCCGCACTAAAGTTACCTGTGGAACCAGGGATCTTTGTGCTTAAGTTGACTCAACCATCCGTAACACCATCAACTGGACAAAGCAAGAAGAGGAAGTTGGTTTCTGGTGACTACTTTCCGGCAGAGCTCCCCGAAGCCGCCGCCAAGAAAGTCCCCAAGATCAACACCAAGGAGGCTGAGGGGCAGTCTGCTCCGGCAAGCCTTATGGTTTGTTCCATTGAAGCAGACGCTCCCGACAAGTTTTGCTCTAGCAAGCTTGCCGGGGAACATCAAGCTCCGGCAGGACCGCAAGTCCTTGCCGTGGAAGCGGATGTTCCCGCAGCAGCAGATGTGCCTTTAGTCCTTGTTGTCAAGCCACAAGCTCCAGCATGGGCACAGCAGATTGTCCACTTCCTTCAGACAGGAGAACTTCCCGAAGAGAAAGAAGAAGCGGAAAGAGTAGCCCGGCAGTCAAGTATGTACCAGTTTGTCGATAGCATACTGTACAGAAGAAGACTCAACGGTGTGAAATTGAAGTGTATTCGCCGGGAAGATGGACAAAAGCTGTTGGCAGAGATACATGGAGGCATATGTGGCCACCACATTGGCGCAAGAGCACTTGCCGGCAAAGCTTTCCGGTAAGGTTTCTTTTGGCCGACAGCCCTCCAGGATGCAACTGCACAAGTAACCAAGTGTGAAGCATGCCAGTTCCACTCCAAACAGATACACCAGCCAGCTCAAGCTCTCCAGACGATCCCTTTATCCTGGCCATTTTTGGTCTGGGGGCTCGATATCCTCGGCCCCTTCCCCCGAGCTGTCGGGGGCTTTAAGTACTTGTACGTCGCAATCGACAAGTTCACAAAGTGGCTGGAAGTGCAGCCAGTGAGGAAGGTGACAGCACAGTCAGCAGTCAAGTTCTTCAGGTCGATTGTTTGTCGTTTCGGGATCCCTAACAGGATCATCACCGACAACGGCACGCAATTCACGAGCCGCACCTTCACGCAGTACGTCCAAGACCTTGGCGCCAAGGTCTGCTTCGCTTCTGTTGCTCATCCGAGAAGCAACGGTCAAGCAGAGAGGGCAAATGCTGAAGTGCTGCGTGGGCTCAAGACCAGAACTTTCGACAGGCTGCACAAGTGCGGAAGGAACTGGATCGAGGAGCTGCCGGTGGTTCTTTGGTCGATCAGAACGACGCCAAATCGAGCCACGGGCCAGACACCTTTCGCTCTAGTCTATGGAGCAGAGGCAGTTCTCCCCACGGAACTCGTATACGGATCACCTCGAGTGCTCGCTTATGATGAGCTTGAGCAAGAACAGCTGCGACAAGACGACGCGCTGCTCCTTGAGGAAGATCGTCTTCAGGCTGCTGTACGAGCTGCTCGATACCAGCAAGCTTTGTGCCGCTATCATAGCCGCAAAGTTAAAGCCAGAAGCTTCGAGGAAGGCGACCTTGTTCTTCGGCGCGTTCAGTACGCCAAGAATTCCAACAAGTTGACGCCGAAGTGGGAAGGCCCTTATCGGGTGAGACGAGTCAGAAGGCCCGGCGTTGTCCGCCTTGAGACCGAAGATGGCATTCCGGTGAGCAACTCCTGGAACATAGAACATCTTCATAAGTTTTTCCCGTAAGGCGCGGTTGCCAGAACCCGTTCCGGCAACCACCTTTTGTACAAGTCTTGCCGCTGTTGCATGTAATCCTTTGTACAAAGCCGGGCGCAAATCCCGTGCATAAGTAAAACCCAATGTGCTCCACACAACTTGTCCATTTCATGCATTAGTTTCTTTCTTGCATGCGATTATCTGACACTTTGTGCAGCAGCTACATCCGGTAAGCACTAACGAGCCGAAGGGCTCCATATCATTATTTTCTCTTCTTTCTTCTTTTTAACAAAGGGAAATAAGGTTCCCCCGCACACATGTTTGTCGGGGGGGAAAGAGAAGATTGTGGTATGGACCAGGCGTCGTTCAAGCGAAGTCCTGCCTTGCCGGGAAGCAAACGACAGAAAAGCTAAGTTGCCAAAGTTTGAGCAGTCACTTTTTAAATTTTTGAGTTATCTTCCTCGAACGACCCTGCTTTGTATGGAAAACCTGTGCGCGGAGGAACCAACTCGTGGCTAGTTGCGCCCTTACTTTGTTTCGAGTCCGCTCAATAGCTTAAGCATGCTGCATCTAGTCACAACAAGGTTTCTTGTGGGAAGCAGCGCCGCCAGCAGGCTGCTGAAGTTCCGCACTCAGCGCTCGCGGCTCGGGCGCCTGCGCCGACAAGTTCCCTAGAAGCATAAGGTAAAAACATACAAAGGAAGGAATCTAGTAGAGGAAATAACATAGCAATTGATAACAGAAATAAAGTTATATTACAAGATAACTTGTCGCAGCTCTAACAGACTGTTTTCATAACATGATTAGCAGCGACAAGGGAAAAAAAGAAATGGGCGGCCTAGTCTACACGTCCGCCCTCGATTCTCTTGATCTCGCTCACCTTGTCCACAATGGGTGCGACAAGGGCCTTGAGTGCGTCCAGATCGGTGTCAGGCGGCAAGGACCTAAGGACGTTGGTGAAGCTGAGACCTGGATTACGGAAGGCTACCTTCATCAGCACCTTCTGGAGAACCCCGGCGCAGATTTTGCACGACTCGTCGGCCAGCTGCTTTGGGATCCTCTCCCGGAGCCGCTGGAGTGCCGTCGCCACGCCCTTGAAGAACAGGCTGAGCTTGGCGCTGGGTTGAAGACTCTCGTCCGAAGGATACCCAAAGTCCTCCATCCCCAGCTGCGCCAGCTCCTCGTTGATGACTGCGGCAATGTTCACCAGACCCTCGGTCCAGTGCTCCACAGTGTCTCTGAACGAGTTCTGGGTAACTACAATGCTCTCCAGCAGCACCGCGTCAGCCTTGACCTTCTCCGACAAGGTCTTCTCCCGCTCCTTGGCGGCCTCCAGCGTCTGCATCAGCGTGGCCAGCTTCAGCTCCAGGTCTGCTTTGGAATCCTTGGCGGCGCTGAGCTCCTTGCCCCTCTCAGCGAGAAGACCTTGTAGCTCACCGTGGGCGGCAGCATCCTTCTCACGCTCACGCTTGAGCGCGGCAAGCTCCTCGCCGCTCTTCCCAATGTTGGCCTCCAGTTGCGCCACCTTCTCCTCCAGCTCTTTCTTGGCGGCCTCTGCAATTGCCGCAGCGTCCTTTGCCTCCTTGAGCGCCCCGCCAAGTGCTTGCTCATGCTCGACGAGCTCTTCCTCGTAGCTGTTGAGGTTGGCCTTCTGCTGCACTAGTTCACCTTCCCACGCGGACTGCTTCTCGGCGGCCAGCCTTTGCTCCTCCTCAGCTTCGGCCTTCTCGAGAAGGAAGGCCGTGCGCTCCTCCTCGAGTCGCTCCCGCTCCTGTGCCAGGGACCGGAGAGCCTCTTGATTTTGGCCTCGGAGCTCCTCCGCACGCTTCTCCATGTCAACTCCCGCCTTCGCGACAAGCGCTTCCCGGGAAGCTAGTTTGGCTTGCCGGGCGCGGTAGAGTGACAGCAGCTTCCGCAGCAGCTACTCCTCCTCGGGCTCGCCACTGTTGCTGCCAGGCGCGTCAACCAACGACAGTCCAGCGGAGGCAAGCACCTCCTCGTCGAAAGTTTCCCCCTCGACCGGCGCCCTGGAGCTCGACGCCTAGGGTAGCTTGATGAAGATATTGTCGCCGGCCTTCAAGTAGGTGCCGGGCTGGAGCTCCTCGGAGCCCGGCTCCGCAGAAGCGGCAGAGGGATCGGCGGTCGGCGCAGCGCCTGGCGCTCCTGCGGCCTCAGGGTCGTTAGTGCGATCGCCCGACCCCTCGCCGGCTTCTGCAGCGGCAGCCCTGGCGGCCTCCTCGCCGGCGGTCTCATCAGCACCGGCCCCTTCCTCGCCGGCGCCCTCTGTCTCCATTGGCTCGGCCGCAGATGGGTCTGAAGAACGAGGAAGGGAGAAAAATCAATCCAAAATCCAAGAGAAGAAAATCAGAAGAAGAAGAACCCAAGGGAAAGTTTCTGGGCAAGTGGATTACCTGTGCCAAGATCTGCAGTTGCGGCCTCGGTCGCCGCAGGATCAACGGTGCCGTCCCTTGCCGGAGAGCTGCCCCTTGCCGGAGGGTTCTCCCTTGCCGGAGAGCGCTCCCTTACCGGGAACCCCTCCCTTGGCGGCGTAGTCGAAGCAGATGGCACCTCGGGACCAGCTTCCGGGCGCTCCTGATGTGGCTGCTCTGCTCCTACATAAATCAACAAGCAAGATATCAACAAAGGAAAAAGCACTCAAGCGCGCCCGGCAGCAGAAGGCTAAATTATGAACTTACGCTGAGGGCTGCGCTGGGGGCTGCTTTGAGGAGTGATTGACGGGTCCGTCAAGGTGGCCTCGGACCCACCACCTACTGACACGGTGGGGTCATCCTCGATGACAATCACCGCGGCCTTGGCCCTCTTCGCCGCTCTCTGGGCCAGCGTCCTGAAAAGAAAGGAGTCCAGACTGAAGCAAGTCAGATACAAGATAAAAACAACAAGATTGAAGAACTATAAGAGCACCAAAGAAGCTTACTCTTCTTCCTCCTCGTCGGAGCCGAGCGCGGAAAGATCAAAGTCCGGCTCCCCTCTGGTGCGGCGAGGCGGAGGAGTAGGATCCCTTGCCCGCTTGGCGGGGGCGGTGGCGGTGGCCCGGGAAGATCCCGCTCCAGTTGCCGCTGCTGCGTGAGGCGCTCCCGCGGCAACATGACTTGCCGCAGTAGAGCGTGTCGCACGGCTTGGCGGCTGTTGAGCCGGCTGCCGCCCCGCTACGTCCGCGGCCCTGCGAAGACGCCTTCTTGGTGGGGCCGGGGGCTCCACCTGCAGCAAGCCTTCTGAGGGCTCGGGCTCTTCCTCGCCGGCCTCGCTCGGCTCGGCTTCAGAACCGGCAAGCTCTTCCTCGCCAATGAACTCCGCGCGCTTGGCAAGGTTTGCCGCCTCTGCAGCCTCCGCCTCCTCCACAGTGAACCTGAACGCGCCTGCGGCAGCTGCGGCCGCAACCTCTTCTGCCCTAGTGGTGATGCGCTGCAGCTCCTCGTCGGTGGTGTCACGGGTGAGGCTCTTCTGCTCGTCAGCGTGGACCGGCACTTCCTCCAAGGTGTCGAAGAACGACCGCACAACGTCATCCGCAGGCTCTTGCCAAGTTGGGACGATTCCGTGTGAATCGCACAACGGCATCATGGCGCGGATCCGGTCAAGCGAAGAGTTATTGCACAAAGGAACTACGCCCCTCGGCAGTGTGAATGGGTGCTGGGGGTCGCGTTTGAACAACTCCAGAAGTATCGCATCCAGCTCCAGGACGGTGAAGTTGTAGTTGAGGCCCGGCCGCAGCCTCATGATGTCCGCCGAATTCTTGAATTCCCAGGCGGGCCTCCCCCTCTCCTGCAGGGGGCAATGCGGCGGCGGAGGAAATCTGCCCCGACAGCACCTACAGTGAGCCCGGCAAGCCTGAGGCGAAGAATCCTAGTGATGGCGATCTTCAGCCTCTCATCTTCCGGGGCCACGTTGCTCTAGTCATTGCCGCCCACTATTGGAGCTTGGCGCACGGCGGTGAAGGGCTGCGGATTCTCCTCAACGATCCAGCACCACTCCGCTCTCCACTCCTCCCACTTGCTGCGGAGCTCATCCTCCAAGTACGCCTCTTTCTTGCTGACTCTCGAGATCCAGGCAATCCCTCCGGCAAGTGGCTCTCCTCTCTCTACCCGAGGTATGAAGATGTGGCGGAAAAGGGCAACACTAGGGTGGACTCCGACAAAGTTTTCGCACAAATGTGCGAAAACTGCCATGGTCAGGACAGCATTGGGGGTGAAGCCAAGGAGGCGGAAGCCATATGTGTTCATAATATCACAGAAGAACTCTGAGAAGGGCGGGCAGAGCCCGCAGTAGAAGAATAGCGCGAAGAACGGGTACCCGTTTGGAGCCAACTCCGAAGCAGCGGCCGGGAGTACCCTCGTGCACGGATGCGCCCGCGTCTCCGTCGCCCAGAAGAGGAAGAAGTACTCCCTCAGCTCCTTCGCCCCGAGCTGGGGGGTGAAGATCGCCCGCTCCTTCCGCAGCGCCGCGAGCCGCTGCGCCTCGGCCGACTTCACGCCCTTTCCCTTGTTGGCTTTCGGAGCCATGGCGGAGGTGGTGGGGAAGGTCGACGGCATTGGCGATGCTGGTGGCAATGGGGGGCGGAGCGCTGCTCTCTCGGCTTCGAGAAGAAGGGGGAGCGGCGGAGTTTCTTGAAGATGAAGTAGCAGCAACCAGCGAGGGGGGACGAACTGCCCCTGTTTCCTCTGCTTATAAAGAGGGACGGGGCGAACGTTTCACCCTTCCGAATAAACAACCACCCACGATTTCTCCCACGATGCCGCATTCAACGCGTGCCGTTATGGGAGAGTGCGGTGGATACGGAGCGAGATTCGGCATGGCCCAGCCCGCGTGTGCCCGTGCCCTGTCTTGGGCCTGGCCCAACAGCGCTCGGCACCGTGTCTGGCCCAGGCCCGGGGGCTCCTGTCGGTGTACTAGAATAGGGGTACCCTAGTACCCCGAACTTGTGCACGGGCAGTTGCAGCACCCCGCGGCAAGGCTTGCCGGGCGAACGCCAGGATCCTCCATGATTCCCTTGGAGCCATTCAAGAACAAAGTATTTAAGCTCAGGAGACAAGGCCCCGGCAAGAGGAGCTTGCCGGGAAGGCCAACCGAGGCACTCCAAGGAACTTGCCGCGACGCGCCACGCGCTCTGGCAAGGCAACAAGGCCCCGGCAAGAGGAGCTTGCCGGGAAGACCAACCAAGGTACCTCGAGGCCTGGAGAGCGACAAGCTTCCGGACCCGACAAGATAACAACAGCGGCAAGGCGCTTGCCGCGGCAGGCGGCCACTCTGTGCCCGCGCTCCAGCGCATCCACCAACGTGTCGCTCTGGGGGCCTCTCCAGGCGCGCGTGGCGGGAGGCTGTGCAGCCAGCGGTGCGCAGTGGCATGCGAAGCTGACAAGATCGCCATCGTGGCGAACGGTGGCGCCCCTAATGGTCCTTTCTGCACTGTTTGGGCGACTCAGACGGGCCTTTAATGCCCTTGTCCCCTGCCGTCAGGGTTAGGTAGGGTGCACTGTACAAGCAACTGTACCAACCACCTCACTTTTTATGTTTATACCCTCCTCTGCGTTGCCACCTGTCGGTGACCCCTTTAGCGTATAAAAGGAGGACCATGCGCAACGTAGAGGAGGTTCGGACAGTTTGCTTCGATTCATTCGTAGCCCAGAAAACACCACGCTCTCTCTCGAGAGCATGAACACAAGATAATACAACCAGACAAGCAGCAGTAGGAGTGTTATCTCTCCGGAGAGCTTCGAAGCTGGGTAAACTGCTCGTGTGCTTCGCCTCGATCCGCTCTTCGTGCTATATCCGCCCCCCCACCGAACCGAAAGGGGCCCGGTCTACCGGCCCCATAGGTGTTCGTGGATCAGTTTCCCCCGACACCCAGCCGGCCTTTAAAGCCACGAGGGCCCGAGCCAGCCACAGTCACCCCAGCCCCCGAAACCCTAGCCGCTACTCGCCTCGATCCGTGCACCGCCGTCGCGCGAGCTCGCCGCCGCCGCCCCTCGCCTCGCCGCCACCCACCGCACCGGAGCCGTGCTGCCGCCGCCGCCGTCTCGCCGGAGCCGCCCGAGGTAGCCGCCGTTGCCTCGGTTTTCGCAAAGAAAACCGATCAGGTTTTAAAAAAAACCTAGATCCGTTTTTTAGATCTGGTTCGGTTTATTTTTGTTGGTTTAATTATTTAGCGAACAACCGCTTTTTGGTTTGTTTTTACGAACGGTATTCGTCGTTTAGCCGTAGACAGCGAACGTTCGTTCATTAGCCTGTTCGTCGTTTTTCTTTTTCTCGGATTTTCCGCGATTATTTCCGATTGCGATTTCTGATCCGATTTTCGTTTTAGTTTAACTTTTTGCTCGTTTATCGGAGTCAGGCGATTCAAGCGCCTGGAGTTTTGTCTCGAAACCTTCCGTTTTAACCAACTCAAACAAGTTTTTGCTTCTGTAAAATTTGACTTAGATCCAGATTAGTAAATGAAGTTTGTTTCTTTTGTCGTTTGCTTTTCGTTGCTTAGTTTGATTTGATTCTTTTTGCAAACCGGAGTTCTTAAGTTGAACTTTCTGGTTAGATTTCTTATTTGAGTTTTACCCGCATTAGATGAGTGCTTATTGTGTGCTTGTTTGTTTGCGATAGAGTACCCGGAGTGCGCTGCTTGCTACTTTGAATCTCTAGGTTTGACGGATCATCAGCAAGGCAAGTAACACTTTGATCATACCTCTTACTACCCAGTTTTGTTGCATTAGATCAATCCTCAAACATTGCATGATTAGGATCTAATTAAATTGTGGGTTTTGGGAAGTAGATGAGTGTAACGCCCACGATGCGGCTATATCTCCCACATGTCGAAGCACGACTTAGAGGCATAACCGCACTGTAAGCAATGTCGCAAGTGAGGTAATCTTCACACAACCCATGTAATACATAAGGGAAAGAGATACATAGTTGGCTTACAATCGCCACTTCACACAATTACATGAATAAAGCATTACAACATCCAAAAACAATCAAGGTCCGGCTACGGAACCAGAATAAAAGAAGAACCGCAAATGCGACAAGGTCCCCGATCGACCCCAACTGGGCTCCACTACTGATCAACTAGAACGAAACAACACCAAAGGACAAGATCTTCATCGAGCTCCTCCTTGAGCTTGGTTGCGTCATATGCACGGTTCAACGGCACCTGCAAGCTGGTTTTGGAAGTATCTGTGAGTCACGGGGACTCAGCAATCTCACACCCTCACGATCAAGACTATTTAAGCTTATGGGTAAGGTAAAGGTATGATGTGGAGCTGCAGCAAGCGACTAGCATATTTGGTGGCTAACATATACGCAAAAGAGAGCGAGAAGAGAAGGCAAAGCACGTTCGAGAAATCTATGATCAAGAAGTGATCCTAGAACAACCTACGTCAAGCATAACTCCAACACCGTGTTCACTTCCCGGACTCCGCCGAGAAGAGACCATCATGGTTACACACGCGGTTGATGCATTTTAATTAAGGTCAACTTCAGGTTTTCTACAACCGGACATTAACAAATTCCCATCTGCCCATAACCGCGGGCACGGCTTTCGAAAGTTCAATCCCTGCAGGGGTGTCCCAACTTAGCCCATCACAAGCTCTCATGGTCAATGAAGGATATTCCTTCTCCCAAGAAATTCCGATCAGACTTGGCATCCAGGTTACAGGACATTTCGACAATGGTAAAACAAGTCCAGCAACACTGCTCGAATGTGCCGACAAATCCCGATAGGAGCTGCACATATCTCGTTCTCAGGGCACACTCAGATGAGCAGTCCGTACAACTAAAACCAGCCCTCGAGTTCCGCCGAGGTGGCGCTGCAAGGGGCTCTAGTTTGGACCAACACTCATAGGAGCACTGGCCCGGGGGGGTTAAAATAATGATGACCCTCAGGAGCGCGACTCCCAAGGGAATAGAAAATGCTAGGTGGCGAATGGTAAAACCAATGATGGGCATTACTGGAGGAGTTTTATTCAAGGCGAACTGTCAAGGGGTTCCCATTATAGCCCAACCGCGTAAGGAACGCAAAATCCGGGAACATAACACCGATATGACGGAAACTAGGGTGGCAAGACTGGAACAAAACACCAGGCATAAGGCCGAGCCTTCCACCCTTTACCAAGTATATAGATGCATTAATTAAATAAGAGATATTGTGATATCCCAACAAGTAAGCAATGTTCCAAAAAGGAACGATCTCCATGTTCCAACAAGGAACAAACTTCAATCTTCACCTGCAACTAACAACGCTATAAGAGGGGCTGAGCAAAGCGGTAACATAGCCAAACAATGGTTTGCTAGGACAAGGTGGGTTAGAGGCTTGGTTCACCAATATGGGAGGCATGATAAGCAAGTGGTAGGTATCGCAGCATAGGCATAGCAAAAGAGCGAGCAACTAAGCAAGCAAAGATAGAAGTGATTTCGAGGGTATGGTCATCTTGCCTGAAATCCCGCAAGGAAGAAGAACGAGTCCATGAAGAAGACAAACGGACATAGCCAACGGATCCTCACACACACGACATTATAGGAACCAACCCGAAGAAGCAACACCGGAAACAAGCAAACAACATAGTAAACAACCAACACATAAACATGACATGATGCACAACCAAGTATGATGCATGTCCGGTTTAATTAGGCATGGCATGGCAAAGTGCACAAGCAATCCTACAAATTAAGTGGAGCTCAATATGCAACGAGTTGCATATTGACGAAACACCACATGACTTATTTAGTTCTCTCTCGTTTAGGTACTCAAAAATATTCAATGTTGTTTAGCATGGCAAGGGGTGAAGCAAAACAAAACTACCTATCTAGGCAAGTTTAAATGAGGCCGGAAACAACGAACAACAATTCCGGTAAATCCCCATATGCATATTTTAGATTTGGTGTTGTTCTGACCTAAACCATATTTTAGAGTTATTAAACATGCAAAGCAATGCCACCATGTTAAACTAGGAATTTTTATACCTCATTTACATATAAAGTTTATTAGGTTTGGAGCTACGGTTATTTAGTTATGAATTAAAGCATTTTAGCAAGTTATAGGAGCAAATTTAATCAAACAGCATTTTAAATATTTTAAACATGATTGAAAGTTGGATATAATTAACCTACACATAAATCTAAGCATTTTTCATATATAAGTTATTTACATGTAATGCACGGTTTGAGAGTTACAATATGCATGGAGCTTAGGGGTTAATCTGTAAAACTGCCAACTCTGGAATAAATAGGAAAATCGTCTTGTGGAAAAAAAAGGTGATACGGGCCAAAACAGCTAGCCTAGCCCAAATGGAGGGGGGAAAAGAAGGGGCGCAGGGCAACCCACCATGGGCCAAGGCCCAGTTGATGAAGCAGCAAGCCGCAGCAAGGAAGCTAGGCCGGCTTGAGTCAGTGCGCTGGCCCAGGCGAGAGGAGGCAGGGCGCGGAGGAGAATGGGACTCTCCAGATCGAGGCGAGGCACTGGCGGATCGAGCAGTCGGTCGCGGTCAACACATGCGGCTGGACCGGGCGAGCTCCTCTGCTCGTCTCTGAAGAAAGACGGCAACGACAGGTATCGAGCGACAGAATTGGCGGCAGGAACGACGGGGAGCAGAGCTCCGGCGAGCGGGCGAAGGGGCGGCGAGGTACATGGCGTTCGGATCTGGCTGGAAACGGGCCTGGACGGCACCGGGCTTGAGGAGCTCAGAATCCATGGCAGCATCAATGACCGGGCGGCGCTGTTCGGAGCTCAGTTACCTGTGAGGACGACCACAGCGGGAATTAGAGAGAGAGAGGGAGGAGATGACAACAGGGAGAAGGAAGAAGAAGAGGGGCGCGAGGGGCTGGCCTGTCGACGCCTTGCTCCGGTGGCCTCGGTCATGGCCACATCGGTCGGTGGGGTTGAGGAGAAGCTCGGTAAGCTCCTCTTCTTCTGGAGCGAGAGGGTGCAGGCCCAAGGAGCGCGAGGCCCTTGCTCAGGAGGAGCCAGAGGCGCGGCAGATGAGTGCTGCTCGCGAGGTGGATCGACAAGGGTATGGATTCGAAGGAAGCCATGGGAGGCTCTGGTTGGTGGGGATCTATGGATTGGGCAGGGGAGAATGAGAGGATCCCAAGGTAGCTTGTGAGTTAGTGGCGGCGGCGGACACGGAATGGATGGGACATCCCCTAGGTTTTAGGGTTTTGTCTCAAATTAGACTAGAGGTCCTATATATATATACGGAAAGAGGGGAGTTTGGATCATCCGATCGAAATCGGACGGTTTAGAAAGAATAGGCTAGGGAGTCCAAATAAGAAAACGGTGACGTTTTGTAGACGTGTGGGGATGATCCGGATCCAACGGTGACGACTGCCCGGGTCATGTCCGGGACAGCTTTTCGGACGCGCGCGCGAGGGGTTCAATGCACTGCGTAGAGAGGGGTAGGCATGGGCCTAGGTGGACTGTGGAGAGCGGGTTGGTCTGAGAGAAGAGGGGAGAGATGCAGCCTGGCACAATTTCCGGAGACCGAAAACGTCCGACGTTAGACCGGCTATATTGCCTCTATAGTTATCCGTTGGGGCGTCAAACGAACTCCGAATGTGACGAAAATTGATAGGCGGCCTACCTACAACATAAAAACACCGCACGCCAACGTTCATCCCATTCCGAGAACATTTTCCGGCCACTTATAAAATAATATTTTGGACATGCCGCGGGCGCGTGCAAGTGTGTCTGGGCTCAGAACGGACAACGGAGAGAACGAGGAGGCCGGGACGGATGCAAGTTTTGAAAACATGAAGATGCAATGCACATGATGACATGACAAGATGCAACACGCAAGCGAATGACATGGCAAAGACAGGGAATAACTGGAAGACACCTGGCACATCGGTCTCGGGGCGTTACAACACTCCACCACTACGAGAGGATCTCGTCCCGAGATCTAGAATGGCACCGGAGGGAAAACAGAAGAGAAAGAGAAGAGGTAAAACTAAGTTGCTTCTTTGACAAACGAGCGAAACCAAAGAACCTTGAAAAGGTTGAGCACATTGAAAGAAAGAAAGCAACGGAGAAGAACAAAGTTGAAAGCACTCCGATTGAAAAGAGATGCAAGACTTTATAAGATGAAAAGAACTAGAAGAGAATACACAACACTCCGGTTAGATGGATAAGCACAGGAAAGAACATGATCTTTGATGAAACGAGATGATGGTTGAAGGAAGCAATAGCACAATGCCTCCGGAATGAAAGAATAGAAGTTGGATCGTCGGAACACAAGAACGGAGAAGAAAATGGCAACTCCTGCCACAAAAGAGCTAGAAAAGGCATACTTAGGAGAATGGTCGAACGGAGTAGTTGGAAGACCAACAACGAAAAGAGTAAGCTTGTAGTGGGATTATGAAGAACATCTCAAAACTACGAGGTGAAATTCTGCCACTAACAAAAACGATAAATTGGATTGATATGAACAAGGAGACGAGAAGATTCTTTCACCGGGAGGATAAATGAAGAACTTGGATCATTTATAATCACCATAGATAGCAACAATCCTTAGGGAAGGCTTTAGGTGAAATATAACCCAAGATAATTCCAACGAAGAGGTTGATGGATTTAAAATATCTCATTCTTAACAACATTCGAATCATGAAACATGAACTCAGATTATCAAGAATGACAAAATACCATCTCCAATGATACGGAAGAAAGAATTGCACTCCGGATTACAATATGAAGAAATCTTGAGCTTCTTAGAAAAGAATCTAGATGAAAAAGTTGGAGAAGGAACTAAATCCTTGATGAACCATCATGTAGAACCTCCATGAAGAACTCCGGTAACAAAAGGATAACGAGAAAAAGAGAAGTTGAAAAACACAAGGTGAAGCCTTGCGATGATTTAAATGGTGCTTCGCGACAAGACAAAGTGGAAACTTGGTACCCCGGAAAAGAAAGATGAGCAAAAGAAACCAAGAATTTTTCAATGAACCTCCGGAATAAGGAATTGAATCACTTGTAAGAAACAAGAATAATAATTACATTATGCTTATCCTTCACCAATTCAAATAGATGACAAGCAATGGAATTGGCATACTACTTATTCTCGTAGAAAGGATTAAGATAGATATAGCGCAAACTTGAGAAGGTCTTCAACGAACCACCGGTAGGATCGAAACAACAAATGAATTGGTATGATAAAGAAGGAAGAGAAATCTTAAATGAACCACCGTAAGGATTGAAAAAGAACGAATAAAAGATAACAAATCACCGGGAAGAATTAGCAAATAAACGAAGATGCCTGAGAGAAATTAGATCCATGATAACGAAGAGCTCACGAGCTGATTTGAGGATATTTGAACGATGCACCGGTAAGATTTAGAGAAAAAGAGCTGAAAGCTGAGAATGAATAATTCTTCTGAAATGATGGGCTCCAGAGGAAAGAAATCAAAACAACTCATGAAATTCTCTGGATGGATGAAAAGAATTTTCACAATCAAAACAATTATGAGAGGATGGCAACAAGCTCACGAATCTTGAAGAGAATGGAGCAAGATTAAAACAAACTCTTCTTCGGTCTTCAAAACCAGAGAATGATGATGAGAAACACCACCATGAATTATTTAGACACTCCGGAAGAATCAAAAACGAAGAAGTTGATCCAACGATGAAAAGAATTTGACCGATCTTGGAGAAATACATATGACTGATGGTAATTCATTCTTACGTCAAACTTGGAAAAGGATTTGAGATTTGACTCCGGGAAAAATTAGAAGAGTCAGGTAAGATCCTGGGAAAAGACCTGTGGGTTAGGGCCCACTCAAAAGAAACACCATTGAAATGATTTAAAAGATAAGTTGCATCGGTTGAATTAAATGACTTGAATGAGGGAACATCCTCGAAAGAGCTTGAACGAATGTAGAGTGGAAACACGAATCTTCGAGATATCTTCAGCACTCCGGAACAATTGAGTAGCAAGCGGGGAATGATAATGAGGTGCACCTGCATAAGAAAACATTTAAAACGAGAAAAGGATATGATCAACAAAGCTTGACTTGAAACCACCGGAGATGAAAAGAATGAAGAATGGCGAACTAGTAGAACATCTTCTTGAGAACCACCGGGTAAGAATATTGACGGAAACGAATGGAGAGGCTTCACATGAATAAAAGGATACTTGGATAAGAAATATGGTTCCTCGAAGAAACAAGGGTGGGAGGGAGGGGAAAACAAAGGCAGCTTGGGACGAATGAAACAAACACCGTTGAGAAGAAGTGATAATTGATCTTGCGGGAGTTGAAATGATCGGATCCACTTGAAGAGAAATACGCCGGTTGAAAATGATTGTCATGATAATCTCGATTATCAAGAAGGATTAGTATTCACATAGAAATATGAGAACACCATTTAGAGAAGGTATGGAATCAACATTTGACTTCGAAGCAACTCGAATACCACAACTCAAAACAAACAAAGGATTGGCTTGCCGAGTAAGCCGGAACAAACATATGATAGAGATTTCGTCCGAAGTTTTCGTGGTGGGGCCTACACGGGCTCGATCGTACAGCACCATCATGTACAAGGCAGTGCACATGACATACGAAGCGTCCCCGAGTCGGCATAGCCAAGGACTCTTTAAGACACAACGAGACCACTGTAAAACCAACCGTAGATAGGCGGACCACTAGACGTCGAACCCCAATTTCATATCATACATATGTCGGAAAGATATCCTAAGAGCTACTTGAATTCCCACTTACAAACTCCCGAATTTTTCCCGGTTATGCAATCAGGTGTTGGGGATACAGGGGAAGCATAATATCTCACCCAAAACTAGCAAATCCTACATCCAGCTGTATCCATCCTTCAACACATAACCAAGAAACCTTCAGAAATCATCTACCTCAACCTTCGAAAAGCATCCGTTATACGAGTTATGGCAATACTCCCGAACTCCCGCCCCAGTACTGGGTGGTGTCGAGGTTATCTCACCAACAACTGCATAAAAGAGATTTCGATGTCGGTGAACTAAACTCAGGTATTCCAGAACTGCAACGATAAAATTGTGACGACAACACCTCAGAGCTCAACTCCCCGGGACACTGCCACAACCCCTAAATGTCAGGAGGCACCAAGAACAATT
Organism: Triticum aestivum; assembly: GCF_018294505.1. Classification (NCBI taxonomy): domain Eukaryota; kingdom Viridiplantae; phylum Streptophyta; class Magnoliopsida; order Poales; family Poaceae; genus Triticum; species Triticum aestivum. Next base: position 545,950,084 of record NC_057806.1, on the reverse strand, counting down.
TTCTCGTCACAAAACCATCGGAACGATTCCAAGATACCCGCGTGATCCTAAAAAAATTTAAATGAAATTTGAGAAGAGAAGAGTCAAAACTCTACGTCAGGATGCCTTACCAGAGCGCTGAAGGGACTGGGGAGTAGAAAGAATTCCTAAACTCTCTGATATATATAATTCCTAAAAGACTCAAAACATTTTTCTAGACTCAACTTGTCAGCTAATTCGATCAAGCAGGGGGGCTCCTAAGGTCGGGGAAGGCTCTGATACCAACTTGTAATGCCCACGATGCGGCTATATCTCCCACGTGTCAAAGCACGACTTAGAGGCATAATCGCATTGTAAGCAATGTCGCAAGTGAGGTAATCTTCACACAACCCATGTAATACATAAGGGAAAGAGATACATAGTTTGCTTACAATCGCCACTTCACACAATTACATGAATAAAGCATTACAACATCCAAAATCAATCAAGGTCCGGCTACGGAACCAGAATAAAAGAAGAACCCCAAATGCGACAAGGTCCCCGATCGACCCCAACTGGGCTCCACTACTGATCAACTAGAACGAAACAACACCAAAGGACAAGATCTTCATCGAGCTCCTCCTTGAGCTTGGTTGCGTCATATGCACGGTTCAACGGCACCTGCAAGCTGGTTTTGGAAGTATCTGTGAGTCACGGGGACTCAGCAATCTCACACCCTCACGATCAAGACTATTTAAGCTTATGGGTAAGGTAAAGGTATGATGTGGAGCTGCAGCAAGCGACTAGCATATTTGGTGGCTAACATATACGCAAAAGAGAGCGAGAAGAGAAGGCAAAGCACGTTCGAGAAATCTATGATCAAGAAGTGATCCTAGAACAACCTACGTCAAGCATAACTCCAACACCGTGTTCACTTCCCGGACTCCGCCGAGAAGAGACCATCATGGTTACACACGCGGTTGATGCATTTTAATTAAGGTCAACTTCAGGTTTTCTACAACCGGACATTAACAAATTCCCATCTGCCCATAACCGCGGGCACGGCTTTCGAAAGTTCAATCCCTGCAGGGGTGTCCCAACTTAGCCCATCACAAGCTCTCATGGTCAATGAAGGATATTCCTTCTCCCAAGAAATTCCGATCAGACTTGGCATCCAGGTTACAGGACATTTCGACAATGGTAAAACAAGTCCAGCAACACTGCTCGAATGTGCCGACAAATCCCGATAGGAGCTGCACATATCTCGTTCTCAGGGCACACTCAGATGAGCAGTCCGTACAACTAAAACCAGCCCTCGAGTTCCGCCGAGGTGGCGCTGCAAGGGGCTCTAGTTTGGACCAACACTCATAGGAGCACTGGCCCGGGGGGGTTAAAATAATGATGACCCTCAGGAGCGCGACTCCCAAGGGAATAGAAAATGCTAGGTGGCGAATGGTAAAACCAATGATGGGCATTACTGGAGGAGTTTTATTCAAGGCGAACTGTCAAGGGGTTCCCATTATAGCCCAACCGCGTAAGGAACGCAAAATCCGGGAACATAACACCGATGTGACGGAAACTAGGGCGACAAGAGTGGAACAAAACACCAGGCATAAGGTCGAGCCTTCCACCCTTTACCAAGTATATAGATGCATTAATTAAATAAGAGATATTGTGATATCCCAACAAGTAAGCAATGTTCCAACAAGGAACGATCTCCATGTTCTAACAAGGAACAAACTTCAATCTTCACCTGCAACTAACAACGCTATAAGAGGGGCTGAGCAAAGCGGTAACATAGCCAAACAACGGTTTGCTAGGACAAGGTGGGTTAGAGGCTTGGTTCACCAATATGGGAGGCATGATAAGCAAGTGGTAGGTATCGCAACATAGGCATAGCAAAAGAGCGAGCAACTAAGCAAGCAAAGATAGAAGTGATTTCGAGGGTATGGTCATCTTGCCTGAAATCCCGCAAGGAAGAAGAATGAGTCCATGAAGAAGACAAACGGACGTAGCCAATGGATCCTCACACACACGACGTTATCGGAACCAACCCGAAGAAGCAACACCGGAAAAAAGCAAACAACATAGTAAACAACCAACACATAAACATGACATGATGCACAACCAAGTATGATGCATGTCCGGTTTAATTAGGCATGGCATGGCAAAGTGCACAAGCAATCCTACAAATTAAGTGGAGCCCAATATGCAACGAGTTGCATATTGACGAAACACCACATGACTTATTTAGTTCTCTCTCGTTTAGGTACTCAACAATATTCAATGTTGTTTAGCATGGCAAGGGGTGAAGCAAAACAAAACTACCTATCTAGGCAAGTTTAAATGAGGCCGGAAACAACGAACAACAATTCCGGTAAATCCCCATATTTTAGATTTGGTGTTGTTCTGACCTAAACCATATTTTAGAGTTGTTAAACATGCAAAGCAATGTCACCATGTTAAACTAGGCATTTTTATACCTCATTTACATATAAAGTTTATTAGGTTTGGAGCTACGGTTATTTAGTTATGAATTAAAGCATTTTAGCAAGTTATAGGAGAAAATTTAATCAAACAGCATTTTAAATATTTTAAACATGATTGAAAGTTAGATATAATTAACCTACACATAAATCTAAGCATTTTTCATATATAAGTTATTTACATGTAATGCACGGTTTGAGAGTTACAATATGCATGGAGCTTAGGGGTTAATCTGTAAAAGTGCCAACTCTGGAATAAATAGGAAAATCATCCTGTGGAAAAAAAGGTGATACGGGCCAAAACAGCTAGCCTAGCCCAAATGGAGGGGGGAAAAGAAGGGGCGCAGGGCAACCCACCATGGGCCAAGGCCCAGTTGATGAAGCAGCAAGCCGCAGCAAGGAAGCTGGGCCGGCTTGAGTGAGTGCGCTGGCCCAGGTGAGAGGAGGCAGGGCGCGGAGGAGACTGGGACTCTCCAGATCGAGGCGAGCCACTGGCGGATCGAGCAGTCGGTCGCGGTCAACACATGCGGCTGGACCAGGCGAACTCCTCTGCTCGTCTCTGAAGAAAGACGGCAACGACAGGTACCGAGCGACAGAATTGGTGGCGGGAACAACGGGGAGCAAAGCTCCGGCGAGCGGGCGAAGGGGCGGCGAGGTACATGGCGTTCGGATCTGGCTGGAAACGGGCCTGGACGGCACCGGGCTTGAGGAGCTCAGCATCCATGGCGGCATCCATGACCGGGCGGCGCTGTTCGGAGCTCAGTTACCTGCGAGGACGGCCACGGCGGGAATTAGAGAGAGAGAGGGAGGATATGACGACAGGGAGAAGGAAGAAGGAGAGGGGCGCGAGGGGCTGGCCTGTCGACGGCTTGCTCCGGTGGCCTCGGTCATGGCCACATCGGCCGGTGGGGTTGAGGAGAAGCTCGGTAAGCTCATCTTCTTCAGGAGCGAGAGGGTGTAGGCCCCAGGAGCACGAGGCCCTTGCTCGGGAGGAGCCAGAGGCGCGGCGGATGAGTGCTACTCGCGAGGTGGATCGAGGAGGGGATGGACTCGAAGGAAGCCATGGGAGACTCTGGTTAGTGGGGATCTATGGATTGGGCAGGGGAGAATGAGAGGATCCCGAGGTAGCTTGTGAGTTGGTGGCGGCGGCGGACATGGAATGGATGGGACATTCCCTAGGTTTTAGGGTTTTGTCTCAAATTAGACTAGATGTCCTATATATTTATATGGAAAGAGGGGAGTTTGGATCATCCGATCGAAATCGGACGGTTCAGAAAGAATAGGCTAGGGAGTCCAAATAAGAAAACGGTGACGTTTTGTAGACGTTTGGGGATGATCCGGATCCAACGGTGACGACTATCCAGGTCATGTCCGGGACAGCTTTTTGGACACGCGCGCGAGGGGTTCAATGCACTGCGCAGAGAGGGGTAGGCATGGGCCTAGGTGGACTGTGGAGAGCGGGTTGGTCTGAGAGAAGAGGGGAGAGATGCAGCCCGGCACAATTTCTGGAGACCGAAAACGTCCGACGTTAGACCGGCTATATTGCCGCTATAGTTATCCGTTGGGGAGTCAGACGAACTCCGAATGCGACGATAATTGATAGGCGGCCTACCTACAACATAAAAACACTGCACACCAACTTTCATCCCATTCCGAGAACATTTTCCGACCACTTATAAAATAATATTTCGGACGTGCCGCGGGCGCGTGCAAGTGTGTCTAGGCTCAGAACGGACAACGGAGAGAACGAGGAGGCCGGGATGGATGCAAGTTTTAAAAACATGAAGATGCAATGCACATGATGACATGACAAGATGCAACACGCAAGCGAATGGCATGGCAAAGACAGCGTATAACTGGAAGACACCTGGCACATCGGTCTCGGGGCGTTACAATGAGGTAGTACCTATTACCTGTTTTATCACACCCTGGGAGTTACTTCTACGTTTGCTTATGCAATGCTTTGCTTGTAGATGTGGATTGGGTGAGTGTATCCATGACAGATTGTTAATTAATGGTTTATTTAAGGTGGCAACTTTAATACACATCTGAGTGGATTGGGGCACCTAGGTATTCCAGTGATTGCCTGTGTTTTTCTTTATGGACCGCCACCCAGGCTCAAAGGGATCATGAGATTATTCATGCTAGAAACTTCCGTGTGCAGCCACAAGCTACTATGGGCTCTAGCATAGTTGATTAAGTCGTGAGAACTCTTACATTGGTAGACTAGCAGATGTAGGGGAAAGTAGGTGTAACAGTCTATCCGATCGTAAGGTGCTAGCACTTCTGAAAGACTATGTCTCGGTCATCCGTTTCTCAAACACCATGTAGTGCGAGAATCCCAATGGAGGAGATCGAGTCTTGTGGGGAAAAGTGCGCAAACCTCTACAGAGTGTATAAACTAGTCATGGTTAGCCGTGTCCCCGGTTATGGACATCTTGAGTATCTAGTACTTGGATTATCATGTGAATCTCATCATGTAAATTTAATTAATTTTGTTGGGTTTTAATTATGATTGTTTAATTGGGATTGAGAGGGTGTCTACACTCTCAATGTTTAACAACCACCATGATAGTTAAATAATATTTATTCCTTTGCAGTAGGGAAAAACTGGATTTATGCAAAACTGTAACCATAGAGCTTTCCACCAGCCATATATGCATGTAGTATAGCCTATTCTGTTCACTATTCTCTATGTGTTACATTGCCAGCATATTCCATGTGCTGACCCATTTTCGGGCTGCAACGTTCATGTTGCATACTTTTTAGACGACGAGTAAGGTGCCTTTAGGTCGTGGTTCTATACTCAGTGATGCCTCTAGAGTTGATGGACTCACTTATCTTCCAAGCCTTCTGCTGTTATCGTTATTAGATGGCCTTAAACCATATTTATTGTAATAAGTTCTCTTTTGAGACTTTCGATGTAATAAGTGTGTGATTGCTACTCTGTTATAAATCCTTCAAGTACTGTGCGTGTCAGCATTACTGATCCAGGGATGACACTAAAGCACAGAGATCAGGCTGTTTGAGGTCTGGTCGCTACAAGATGGTATCAGAGCTCCCGCTGACTGTAGGACACGAGCACTAAGCTAAAAGCCCTAGATCAATACTCTCTCTTCTCATTTATGACTCCTCATATTTTCTACTCTTTTAGGATGGCGGATGTAAGGAACAAGTTCACGCAACCGGATGAAGATACACCCTTTGGACGTCACTTGAAGGAAGTCACTAGATACCTGAACATCGGAGTACCAAGCTTCACCGGGACCTACAACGCCACTTTACCCGAGGAGGAGTGCTGGATGATTCAAGTTCAAGTTCCGGGAAGGACGTTCGCACCAGTCACCGAGCCCATAGAGTTTCCTTTGATGCACCAACCTGGAGTCTAGGAAAGAGCATGGCAGCCCACATCACCATGGGACGTATTGGAGAAGTTTACCGCAATGATCTCAAGGATACTATCTACCAGATTTGTGGGCGCCGAGATGAGCACTGGGAGATGATCAGCACCAAGAAGGATAGATTAATCACAGCTTTTATCCAGGAGTTAAACCAGCACATTCGACGTCAGGAGAACCAGATGTGCGCAAACATGATAGATCTGAAGAAGGCGATGACAAGAATCACGGAACTGGAGGAAGAACTCAAGGCTACACGTGAAGATTATGAGGAGGAAATCGTCGTACTAGTGGAGAAGAATGACGACCTGATTAAGAAGATCGAAATATTCATGGGAGACCCCACACCAGTAGAAGAAGACGAAGAACCCAAGGAGATTCGCCTGGAAGACTACATCATCATTGACGACACCGACTCTGACCTGAGCGATGATGACTTTGAAGAAGAAGCTGGAGCAGATATCATGGAGTCTACAACCGAGGAATATTTCTAATAGAGCACCATATCAGTAGCAGTATTCTCCCATGTATCTAGTATAGCCCGAGAACTTTTGTAACAATAGATAGACCGTTGTATGCCCTTGTTTGATTGAATGAAGTGATTTTGTTTGCATTTGCCTCATGTGCATATGGGTAGTGTTTTCTCTCTAGACCTCATTCTACCTTATTCTCATCTTTTCTAAACCCATCAGATGCCTCTGAGACGTGATAATGGATTTGCATTTCCACCGGAATTCACTCAGTTGATCCAGCAGCAGAATACGTTGATGCAGTTGCTAGTCCAGAATCAGAATCAGGGGAACAACAACAACAACAACAACAACAACAACAACAACAACAACAACAACAACAACAACAACAACAACAACAACAACAACAACAACAACAACAACAACCCACCACCACCACCTGTTGATCACTTAACCCGTTTCCTTAGACTGAATCCACCGATGTTCTCTAGTAGCACCGAGCCTATAGTAGCAGATGATTGGCTCCACAAGATTGGAAGGGAGTTAACCACTACATGATGTACTGATGCTGAGAAGGTGCGATTTGCCGCACATCTGTTGGATGGACCAGCAGCATCATGGTGAGAGAATTACACTGTCACCTACCCTATAGCCATGGTGACATGGGACCAATTTCAGCAGGCTTTCCGTACTGCCCATGTTTCAGCAGGAGCTATGGCCTTGAAGAAGTGTGAGTTTCGCAACTTGCGCCAAGGAGGACGGACCATTGGCCAGTATGTGGATGACTTTAGTAAGCTAGCACGTTATGCCCCAGACGACGTTGCTACGGATGCAGCTAAGCAGGAAAAGTTTCTGGAAGGACTGAATGATGAGTTGAGCATGCAGTTGATGGTAGCAACTTTCAACAACTACCAGGAGTTGGTAGATAGAGCTCTCATGATTGAAGGGAAGCAGCAGCAGATTGAGAACCGCAAGAGGAAGTATGGACAAGGGAAGTACAACTCTGGAGCTCAGCAGAAGCCACGTTTTACCCCGAAATCGGGAGGACATTTCCAGCATACCCATGGAGGAGGTAGCTCGCACAATCATAATGGCCCCAAGAATGGTAATGAGAATGGAGGAAGCAACGGCCAGAATCGTACCAGCCCATCAACACCAGCCAAGAGAGACTTGAGCCAAGTCACTTGTTATAAGTGCCAGAAGACCGGACATTATGCCAATGAATGTCCTAAAGCCCACAATGGAAATGGCAATGGAAGCTCAGGAAAGAAGCCAAACCCTTTCAACAGGGGACAGGTGAATCACGTTAACATGGAGGAGGTTGAAGCCTAGCCAGATGCAGTAATAGGTAAGTTTTTGGTTAAGTCATTTACTGCAATCGTTCTTTTCGATACTAGTGCATCGCATTCATACATATCACGGGGATTTATGGATAAGTATAAACTGCCCACCAAAGTTCTTAGAACACCTATGTTAGTAAGCTCACCAGGAGCGGAGTATATGGCCAGTCAAGGATGTTTTCAGGTGCCATTGAGTATAGGTAGGCATGTTTTCCCCTCGGATTTAATCATTCTGGAATCACAAGGTTTGGATGTAATTCTGGGTATGGATTGGCTATCGATGTATGGTGGAAACATCGATTGCACCAGTAAGTCGATTTTGCTTACCACCCTAGAAGGAGGAAGGATCAAGTATGTATCACGGCATGTGCCGAATAGGACTCAAGTAAATTCCCTAACAGGAGTTGTACAGGAGGAAGTACCGATGGTAAAGGATTTTCCTGACGTATTTCCAGAAGAGTTGCCAGGCATGCCACCGGATAGGGACATTGAGTTTTTGATTGAGCTTTTGCCAGGCACAGGACCAATATCTAAGAGACTGTATAGAATTCCTGCAAAGGATTTGGAGGAGATTAAGGAGATACTGGATAAGGGATATATTCGCCCAAGTTCATCACCTTGGGGATCGCCAGTACTTCTAGTGGAAAAGAAGGATGGATCGTTAAGGATAGTTGTTGATTATCGAGGATTGAATGAAGTGACGATCAAGGATAAGTACCCACTGCCCATGATCAATGACCTGTTTGACCAAGTGCAAGGAGCAAAGGTATTTTCCAAGATCGATTTGCGATCAGGATACCACCAGTTGAAGATTCGAGAGCAGGATATACCTAAGACAGCTTTTACCACCAGGTACGGGCTGTATGAATATACCGTTATGTCCTTTGGTCTGACTAACGCACCTGCATATTTCATGAACATGATGAACATAGTGTTTATGGAGTTTTTGGATAAGTTCGTCGTAGTGTTCATTGATGATATACTAGTTTACTCAAAGAATGAAGAAGAACATAAAGAACATTTGCGTTTGGTACTTGGTAAGCTCAGAGAACATCAGTTATACGCCAAGTTCAGCAAATGTGAGTTTTGGTTGAAGGAAGTTGGATTCCTCGGACATGTTATATCCGGAGAAGGAATAGCAGTAGATCCCACCAAGGTTGTCACCGTGAAAAATTGGGAAGCCCCAACAACAGTTGGAGAGATCCGGAGTTTTCTTGGACTTGCAGGATACTATCGGAGATTCATAGAGAATTTCTCAAAAATTGCAAAACCTATGACGGAGTTGTTGAAGAAGGATACCAAGTTCATATGGACTGAGGAATGTGAGGCCAGTTTCTGGGAGTTGAAGAAACGTTTGGTTACCTCGCCAGTGTTGATTCTGCTAGATCAGCGCAAGGATTACAAGGTGTATTGTGACGCTTCACGTCGAGGACTTGGAGCAGTGCTTATGCAGGAGGGAAGAGTTGTTTCGTATGCTTCACGACAGCTTAAGCCCCATGAGTTGAATTATGCTACACATGATTTGGAGTTACCAGCCGTAGTGCATGCATTGAAGACTTGGAGACATTTTCTCATTGGAAACCATTGTGAGGTGTACACGGATCACAAGAGTTTGAAGTACATTTTCACGCAGAAGGAGCTGAATCACAGGCAAAGGAGATGGTTGGAGCTCATCAAGGATTATGATATGAGATTGCATTGTCACCCCGGAAAGGCTAACATAGTAGGCGATGTGTTGAGCTGTAAGAGCCATGTGAACACACTAATGACGGGAGATTTACCAAAGGAGTTAGTCGAGGATCTTCGTGAGTTATGTTTGGAGATAGTTCCGAGAGGCTACGTTGCAGCATTAGAGATTCAGTCTACTTTGATGGATAAGATCAGAGAAGCTTAGAAGACCAACAAGGAGATTGCCTCTATAAAGGAGAGGTTGAGCAAAGGAACAGCTAAAGGATTTCGTGAGGATGAGCACAATACCTTATGGTTTGAGGACCGCGTTTATGTGCCTAATGATCCGGAGATCAGGAAGTTGATTCTGCAAGAGGCCCATGATTCACCATACTCGATTCACCCAGGAAATACCAAGATGTATTTGGCTTTGAAGGATACTTTCTGGTGGACAGGAATGAAGAAGGATATTGCAGAGTATGTAGCAGTTTGTGATGTATGTAAGAGAGTAAATGCAGAGCATCAGAAACCAGCAGGATTGCTACAACCATTGCCGATACCCGAATGGAAGTGAGATAAGCTAGGCATGGATTTTATCACGGGATTACCCAGGACCCGTTCAGGCTATGACTCGATATGGGTTGTAGTCGATCGCTTGACGAAGGTAGCTCATTTCATCCCAGTAAAGACCACTTACACCAGTGCTAAGTTGGCAAAGATATACATGACCAGGATTGTATGTCTGCATGGAGTTCCGAGGAGCATTGTATCCGATAGAGGAACCCAGTTTACCTCAAAGTTCTGGAATCAATTGCATGAGACTTTGGGTACTAGGCTAGAGTTCAGTACAGCTTTTCACCTGCAGACAGATGGACAGACCGAGAGAGTCAATCAGATTTTGGAGGATATGCTGAGAGCTTCTGCGCTAGATTATGGATCTAGTTGGGACGACAATTTGCCATATGCAGAGTTCTCTTACATCAACAGTTATCAATCCAGTTTGAAGATGGCCCCTTTCAAAGCCTTGTACGGAAGGAGGTGCAGGACCCCATTGTCGTGGGATGAAGTTGGAGACCGCCAGTTGTTTGGACCGGATTTGATTAAGGAGTCTGAACAAAAAGTGAAATTGATTCGCAATAGGCTCAAGGTAGCCCAGTCCAGGCAGAAGAGCTACGCAGATTCTAAACGCAAGGAGACAGTTTACGAAGTTGGAGACCGAGTGTATCTTCGATTATCTCCACTTCGGGGAATTAAGTGCTTTGGAGTAAGGGAAAGCTAGCGCCAGGTTTTGTGGGACCATACAAAGTTTTGGAACATATGGGAGAAGTCTCCTACAAGTTGGAGTTGCCCAAAGGATTGTCAGGAGTTCACGATGTGTTCCACATTTCCCAGTTGAAGAAGTGCCATGCAGAGATGGCTGATAAACCGCTGAGGGATACAGTGCCGCTGGAAGCCATTCAGTTGGATAGTGATTTGACCTATGAGGAGAAACCAGTCAAGATTCTCGAGTATGCCAGTCGAGTCACCCGCAGCAAGGTTATCAAGTTTTTCAAAGTTCAGTGGAGCCACCACACCGAGGATGAAGCCACCTGGGAGCGAGAGGAAGATTTGCTGAAGGACCACCCTCACCTATTTTCTAGCCAACCCGAATCTCGAGGGCGAGATTCATCTTAAGGGGGGTAGGTTTGTAACATCCCAAATTTTCAATTTCGAATGTTATACATTAGATCATCATTGCATATCATATTTTATTGTTGTTGGGCCTGATCCAGAAATTCTACGCAACTCAAGGACCCACAGAGAGAGTTGGGGATTTCGTTATTTTCATATTTGAGTTTTCTCAAATTTTGAAAGTAGGATCATTTGATTTTATTTATTTTATCTTCAATTATTTCAATTATAAAAATAAGTGAGAGGGAATAAAATGACTTTTCCAAAATAAATAAATATTGAGGATTTAATAAAAAATCAACTAAGATTTTTATTTTGGAGTTTTTCGTTCTTTTATTTGAATTTAGGAAAAATGCGCGTTTTCCAAAATTGCATTTAGGCCCCAAATAAATGTTCACTTTGTCCATTTTGATTTTAGAAGTCGGGGAAAATTTATTTTGGGATTTTTGGAGTCTGTTTAGTACTTTTTTCTTTCTTTTTCTGCACGTCAAATTATTAAAAAAACGGACCGACCTAACCGGGTCGTGTCCGACTAGGACACTTGGCCCGGCCGGCCTTTAAAGCCGCGAGGGCCCGAGCCAGCCGCAACCGCCCCAGCGCCCGAAACCCTAGCCGCCGCTCGCCTCGACCGCAGCCGCCCCAGCCCCCGAAACCCTAGCCGCCGCTCACCACGATCCGCGCGCCGCCGCCGCCTCGATCCGCGCCGCCGCCACCACCGCCGCTGCCCCTCGCCTCGCCGCCCGCCGCCGCCACCCGCCGCCCTGCCCGCCGCACCGGACCGCGCCGCCACCGCCGCCATCTCGCCGGAGCCGCCCGAGGTACCCGCCGTTGCCTCGGTTTTCGCAAAGAAAACCGATCGGTTTTTTAAAAAAAACTACATCCGTTTTTTTAGATCCGGTTCGGTTTATTTTCGCCGTTTTAGTTATTTAGCGAACGGCCGTTTTTCGTTCATTTTTACGAACGGTATTCATCATTTAGCCGCAGACAACGAACGTTCGTTCGTTAGCCTGTTCGTCGTTTTCTTTTTCTCGGATTTTCCGCGATTATTTCTTATCGCGATTTCTGATCCGATTTTCGTTTTACTTTAACTTTTCGCTCGTTTATCGGAATCAGGCGATTCAAGTGCCTGGAGTTTCGTCTCGAAACCCTCTTTCCGTTTAACCAACTCAAAAAAGTTTTTTCTTCTATAAAATTTGACTTAGAGCTAGATTAGTAAACGAAGTTTGTTTCTTTTGTCGTTTGCTTTTCGTTGCTTCGTTTGATTTGATTCTTTTTGCAAACCGGAGTTCTTAAGTTGAACTTTCTGGTTAGATTTCTTATTTGAGTTTTAACCATGCATTAGATGAGTGCTTATTGTGTGCTTGTTTGTTTGCGATAGAGTATCCGAAGTGCGTCGCTTGCTACTTTGAATCTCTAGGTTTCACGAATCATCAGCAAGGCAAGTAACACTTTGATCATACCTCTTACTACCCAGTTTTTTTGCATGATTAGGATCTAATTAAATTGTGGGTTTTGGGAAGTAGATGAGGTAGTACCTATTACCTATTTTATCACACCCTAGGAGTTACTTCTACGTTTGCTTATGCCATGCTTTGCTTGTATACGTGGATTGGGTGAGTGTATCCATGACAGATGTGAGATTGTTAATTAATGGTTTATTTAAGGTGGCAACTTTAATACACATCTGGGTGGATTGAGGCACCTGGGTATTCCAGCGATTGCCTGTGTTTTTCTTTATGGACCGCCACCCAGGCTCAAAGGGATCATGAGATTATTCATGCTAGAAACTTCTGTGTGCAACCACAAGCTACTATGGGCTCTAGCATAGTTGATTAAGTCGTGAGAACTCTTACATTGGTAGACTAGCAGATGTAGGGGAAAGTAGGTGTAACAGTCTACCCGATCGTAAGGTGCTAGCACTTCTGAAAGACTATGTCTCGGTCATCTGTTTCTCAAACACCATGTAGTGCGAGAATCCCAACGGAGGAGATCGAGTCTTATGGGGAAAAGTGCGCAAACCTCTGCAGAGTGTATAAACTAATCATGGTTAGTCGTGTCCCGGTTATGGACATCTTGAGTATCTAGTACTTGGATTATCATGTGAATCTCATCATGTGACTTTAATTAATTTTGTTGGTTTTTAATGATGATTGTTTAATTGGGATTGAGAGGGTGTCTACACTCTCAATGTTTAACAACCACCATGATAGTTAGATAAAATTTATTCCTTTGCAGTAGGGAAAAACTGGCTTTACGCAAAACTGTAACCATAAAGCTTTCCACCAGCCATATATGCATGTAGTATAACCTATTATGTTCACTATTCTCTATGTGTTACATTGCCAGCATATTCCATGTAATGGCCCGTTTTCGGGCTGCAACATTCATGTTGCAGACTTTTCAGACGACGAGTAAGGTGCCTTTAGGTCGTGGTTCTATACTCAGTGATGCCGCTGGAGTTGATGGACTCACTTATCTTCCAAGCCTTCCCCTGTTATCGTTATTAGATGGCCTTAAGCCATATTTATTGTAATAAGTTCTCTTTTGAGACTTTCGATGTAATAAGTGTGTGATTGCTACTCTGTTATAAATCCTTCAAGTACTGTGTGTGTCAGCATTACTGATCCAGGGATGACACTAAAGCACAGAGATCAGACTGTTTGAGGTCTGGTCGCTACAGTAGCATTTCTAATATTATATGTGGATGACATATTGTTGATTGGAAATGATATAGAATTTCTGGATAGCATAAAAGGATACTTGAATAATAATTTTTCAATGAAAGACCTCGGTGAAGCTGCTTATATATTGGGCACCAAGATCTATAGAGATAGATCAAGATGCTTAATTGGATTTTCAGAAAGCACATACCTTGATAAAGTTTTGAAGAAGTTCAAAATGGATCAGTCAAAGAAAGGGTTATTGCATGTGTTACAAGGTGTGAAGTTGAGCAGACTCAATGCCCGACCACTGCAGAAGATAGAGAGAAAATGAAAGTCATTCCCTATGCTTCAGCCATAGGTTCTATCATGTATGCAATGCTGTGTATGAGACCTGATGTGTGCCTTGCTATAAGTTTAGCAGGGAGGTACCAAAGTAATCCAGGAGTGGATCACCGGACAGCAGTCAAGAACATCCTGAAATACCTAAAAAGGACTAAGGATATGTTTCTCATTTATGGAGGTGAAAAAGAGCTTGTCGTAAATGGTTACGTCAATGCTAGCTTTCACACTGATCCGGATGACTCTAAGTTACAAACCAGATACATATTTATATTGAATGGTGGAGCTGTCAGTTGGTGCAGTTCCTAGTAGAGCGTCGTGGCGGGATCTACGTGTGAAGCGGAGTACATATTTGCTTCGGAAGCAGCAAATGAAGGAGTCTGGATGAAGGAGTTAATATCCGATCTAGGTGTAATACCTAGTGCATCGGGTCCAATGAAAATCTTTTGTGACAATACTGGAGCAATTGCCTTAGCGAAGGAATCCATATTTCATAAGAGAACCAAACACATCAAGAGACGCTTCAACTCTATCTGCGATCAAGTCAAGGAGGGAGACATAGAGATTTGCAAAATACATAGATCTGAATGTTGCAGACCCTTGACTAAGCCTCTTCCACGAGCAAAACATGATTAGCACCAAGACTCCATGGGTGTTAGAATCATTACATTGTAATCTAGATTATTGACTCTGGTGCAAGTGGGTGACTGAAGGAAATATGCCCTAGAGGAAACAATAAAGTTGTTACTTATATTTCCTTATATCATGATAATTTTTTATTATTCATGCTAGAATATGCATAGACAAAATAGAGTGTCCCTAGTATGCCTCTACTTGACTAGCTCGTTAATCAAAGATGGTTAAGTTTCCTGACCATAGACATGTGTTATCATTTGATGAACGAGATCACATCATTAGAGAATGATGTTATGGACAAGACCCATCTGTTAGCTTAGCATAATGATCGTTAATTTTTATTGCTATTGCTTTCTTCATGACTTATACATATTCCTTTGACTATGAGATTATGCAACTCTCGAATACCGGAGGAACACCTTGTGTGCTATCAAACAACACAACGTAACTGGGTGATTATAAAGATGCTCTACATGTGTCTCTGAAGGTGTTTTTGCTGGGTTGGCATAGATCGAGATTAGAATTTGTCACTCCGAGTATCGGAGAGGTTTCTCTGGGCCCACTCGGTAATGCACATCACGATAAGCCTTGCAAGCAACGTGACTAATGAGTTAGTTGCGGGATGATGCATTACGGAACGAGTAAAGAGACTTGCCGGTAACGAGATTGAACTAGGTATGAAGATACCGATGATCGAATCTTGGGAAAGTAACATACCGATGACAAAGGGAATAACATATGTTGTCATTACGGTTTGACCGATAAAGATCTTTGTAGAATATGTAGGAACCAATATGAGCATCCAGGTTCCGCTATTGGTTATTGACCGGAGATGTGCTCGGTCATGTATACATAGTTCTAGAACATGTAGGGTCCGCACGCTTAATGTTCGATGACGATTTGTATTATGAGTTATGTGTTTTGGTGACCGAAGATTTATTGGAGTCCCGGATGAGATCACGGACATGACGAGGAGTCTCAAAATGGTCGAGAGGTAAATATTGATATATTGGACGATGTTATTCGGACACCGGAATGGTTTTGAGACGTTTCGGATATTTATCGGAGTACCGAGGGGTTACCGGGACCCCCCAGGGAAATAATGGGCCTACATGGTCCATAGGGGAGAGAGAGGAGAGCCCACAAGGGGAGGCGCGCCCCATGGGCTATCCGAATTGGACAAGGGGAAGGGGGCATGGCCTCCCCTTTCCTTCTCCCTCTCCCTCTCCTTCCCTTTTCCCCCTCCGAAAGAAAGGAAGGGGGCGATTTGGACTAGGAGTCCTAGTTGGTTCCCCCCCCCCTATGGTGAGCCCCTTGGCCAGCCTCCTCCCCTCCTCCTTTATATACGGGGGTAGGGGGCACCCCAAAGGACAATAGTTGTTTCTTAGCCGTGTGCGGTGCCCCCCTCCACAGTTTACTCCTCCAGTCATACTGTCATAGTGCTTAGGCGAAGCCCTGCACGGATCACATCACCATCACCGTCACCATGCCGTCGTGCCGACGAAACTCTCCCTCGACATTTTGCTGGATCAAGAGTTGAAGGGACGTCATCGAGCTGAACGTGTGCAGAACTCGAAGGTGTCGTACGTTCGGTGCTCGATCGGTTGGATCGCGAAGACATTCGACTACATCAACCGCGTTAAGCTAACACTTCCACTTTCGGTCTACGAGGGTACGTGGACACACTCTCCCCCTCTTGTTGCTATGCATCTCCAAGATAGATCTTGCGTGATCGTAGGAATTTTTTTGAAATTGCATGTGATACGTCTCCAACGTATCTATAATTTTTTATTGTTCCATGCTATTATATTATCAACCTTGGATGTTTTGTATGCATTTATATGGTATTTTATATGATTTTTGGGACTAACCTATTAACCTAGAACCCAGTGCCAATTTCTGTTTTTTCCTTGTTTTTGAGTATCGTGGAAAAGGAAAATCAAACGGAGTCCAATTGACCTGAAACTTCATGGAACTTATTTTTGGACCAGAAGAAGGCCATGGAGTAAAAGAGTTGGGCCAGAAGAGTCCCGGGCTGCCCACGAGGGTGGGGGCGCGCCCACCCCCCTGGGCGTGCCTCCCTACCTCGTGGACAGCCCGGAGACCCCCCTGACTTCTTCTCAACGCCAAAACCTCTTATATATAGTGAAACTTCCAGAAAGAAACCTAGATCGGGAGTTCCGCCGCCAGAAGCCTCCGTAGCCACCGAAAACCAATCTAGACCCGTTCCAGCACCCTGCTAGAGGGGGGAATCCCTCTCCGGTGGCCATCTTCATCATCCCGACACTCTCCATGGCGAGGAGGGAGTAGTTCTCCCTCAGGGCTGAGGGTATGTACCAGTAGCTACGCATTTGATCTCTCTCTCTCTCTCGTGTTCTTGATTTGGCACGATCTTGATGTACCACGAGCTTTGCTATTATAGTTGGATCTTATGATGTTTCTCCCCCTCTACTCTCTTGTAATGGATTGAGTTTTCCCTTTGAATTTATCTTATCGGATTGAGCCTTTAAGGATTTGAGAACACTTGATGTATGTCTTGCATGTGCTTATCCGTGGTGACAATGGGATATCATGTGATCCACTTGATGTATGTTTTGGTGATCAACTTGCGAGTTCCGTGACCTCGTGAACTTATGCATAGGGTTGGCACACATTTTCGTCTTGACTCTCCGGTAGAAACTTTGGGGCACTCTTTGAAGTTCTTTGTGTTGGTTGAATAGATGAATCTGAGATTGTGTGATGCATATTGTATAATCATACCCACGGATACTTGAGGTGACATTGGAGTATCTAGGTGACATTAGGGTTTTGGCTGATTTGTGTCTTAAGGTGTTATTGTAGTACGAACTCTAGGATAGATTGAACGGAAAGAATAGCTTCATGTTATTTTACTACAGACTCTTGAATAAATCGATCAGAAAGGATAACTTTGAGGTGGTTTCGTACCCTACCATAATCTCTCCATTTGTTCTTCGCTATTAGTCATTTTGGAGTGACTCTTTGTTGCATGTTGAGGGATACTTATATGATCCAATTATGTTATTATTGTTGAGAGAACTTGCACTAGTGAAAGTATGAACCCTAGGCCTTGTTTCAACGCATTTCAATACCGTTTGTGCTCACTTTTATCATTAGTTACCTTGCTGTTTTTATATTTTTAGATTACAAAAACCTATATCTACAATCCATATTGCACTTGTATCACCATCTCTTCGCCGAACTAGTGCACCTATACAATTTACCATTGTATTGGGTGTGTTGGGGACACAATTGACTCTTCGTTATTTGGTTGCAGGGTTGTTTGAGGGATACCATCTTCATCCTACACCTCCCATAGATTGATAAACCTTAGGCCATTCACTTGAGGGAAATTTGCTATTGTCCTACAAACCTCTGCACTTGGAGGCCCAACAACGTCTACAAGAAGAAGGTTGTTTAGTAGACATCAAGCTCTTTTCGGGCGCCGTTGTCGGGGAGGTTAGCGCTTGAAGGTATATCTTTAGATCTTGCAATCGAATCTTTTAGTTTCTTGTTTTATCACTAGTTTAGTCTATAAAAGAAAATTACAAAAAATGGAATTGAGGGTACCTGCGACCTCTTGAGCACTGCGTTGGATTTCCCCGAAGAGCAAGGGATGATGCAGCAAAGTAGCGTAAGTATTTCCCTCAGTTTTTGAGAACCAAGTTATCAATCCAGTAGGAGGCTACGCTCGAGTCCCTCGTACCTACACAAAAACAATAGCTCAACGCAACCAACGCGCTTAGGGGTTGTCAATCCCTTCACGGTCACTTACTGTCAGTGTACAAAAAGAGGGGTGCGCTTTTTGTACCCCTATAACTGTGCATGGGCAGTCAGAGCCGCGGGCACCACCACACCAAGCAAGGCAAGGGAGGTGAGCCAGGGTAAGACCGAAGCTCAAGGGAACTAGGACGACGCCAAGGCCAAAACCATGAAGAACAAAGGAGACGAAGCGGACTCCCCCGGCAAGATCCTTGCCAGGAGACAGTTTTAGCAACCCCGGCAAGACCCTTGCCGCAGCAACTCACCCCACGCCTACGGAGCAAATCACCCTTGAGTCCACTGCCCCCATGGGGCAAGGATTCGAGAGACATCCCCGTGGTGGCATGCAGATCTTTGTGAAGTCATTCAAGATCAGATACGTACAATAGAAGATGACGACCCTTGGCGGGATCCCAGCCGAGGAAGACCACAAGGCCCCCGGCAAGCACCTTGCCGGAGATGACAGCAGGCGCCCCGACAAGGCCCTTACCAAGAACATCCGCAGGGCCACCATCAGGCCCACGCTGACTAAACCTCCACCACCATACGCATGCAGCTGCCGACCCAACCAGCTGGGCAGGCACCTGCGTGGCGGCATGCAGATCTTCGTGAAGACCCACCACTACGCCACCTCAGCTGCCTGCCTACCTACATGGCATCACAGGCATCGCTGGCCAGGGCGCGTGTTGACACAAGAAGGAGCAGCGACGGACGAGGCAGGTTTCTCCCCCGTCCCCGATAAAGCAAGGACACCTAAGCAAGACGCATTAAATGCACCTTGTCATGTAATGCGAGGGATAACCTCGCATCACTGTACCCTTTCCACCTCCTGCGTGCCACTGTGGTGACCCCTTTTTCTATAAAAGGAGGCCCGAGGCGACCAGGAGAAGGATTTGGCTTTTTGGAGCTCCTAATGCCCTAGAGCTAGCTCAAGAACAGGAATATACATCCACCAAAGCAGGAGTAGGGTTTTACGCATCCTCGTGGCCCGAACCTGGATAAACAAACTGTGTACTATCTGTTTGATCCGCTCTTCTCACGACCCCGCGCCCCGCTAACCGTAGTAGGGATTCTTATGATCCCATAGGTGTCATTCCCACCGACACTTACGAAAGTGAGATCTTATAGAGATGATAAATAATATTTTTTTGGTATTTTTGGTATAGAGATGCAAAATAAATAAAGTAAAAGCAAAGCAATAGTAATGTGATGGAGATTGATATGATGAGAAAGAGACCCGGGGGCCATAGGTTTCACTAGTGGCTTCTCTCAAAAGCATAAGTATTCTACGGTGGGTGAACAAATTACTCTTGAGCAATTGACAGAATTGAGCATAGTTATGAGAATATCTAGGTATGATCATGTATATAGGCATCACGTCCGAGACAAGTAGACCGAAACGATTCTGCATCTACTGCTATTACTCCACTCATCGACCGATATCCAGCATGCATCTAGAGTATTAAGTTAAAAACAGAGTAACGCCCTAAGCAAGATGACATGATGTAGAGGGATAATTTCATGCAATATGATAAAAACCCATCTTGTTATCCTCGATGGCAACAATACAATACATGCCTTGCTGCCCCTTCTGTCACTAGGAAAGGACACCAGAAGATTGAACCCAAAGCTAAGCACTTCTCCCATGGCAAGAACAACCAATCTAGTAGGCCAAACCAAACTGATAATTCGAAGAGACTTGCGAAGATAACCAATCATACATAAAAGAATTCAGAGAAGATTCAAATATTATTCATAGATAGACTTGATCATAAAACCACAATTCAGCGGTCTCAACAAACACATCGCAAAAAGAAGATTACATCGAATAGATCTCCACGAGAGAGGGGGAGAACATTGAATTGAGATCCAAAAAGAGAGAAGAAGCCATCTAGCTACTAGCTATGGACCCGTAGGTCTGAAGTAAACTACTCACACTTCATCGGAGGGGCTTGGATGATGATGTAGAAGCCCTCCGTGATTGATGCCCCCTCCGGCGGAGCTCCGGAACAGGCCCAAAGATGGGATCTCATGGATAAAGAAAGTTGCGGTGATGGAATTAGGTTTTTGGCTCCGTCCCCGATCGTTTGGGGGTACGTTGATATATATAGGAGGAAGAAGTATGTCGGTGGAGCTTTGAGGGGCCCACTAGGCAGGGGGCGCGCCCCCTACCCTCGTGAGCACCTCGTGGCTTTCTTGACGGAGGGTCCAAGTCTCCTCGATCTTATCTGATGAGAAAATCACGTTTCCGAAGGTTTCATTCTGTTTGGACTCCGTTTGATATTCCTTTTCTTCGAAACCCTAAAACAGGCAAAAAAACAGCAATTCTGGGCTAGGCCTCTGGTTAATAGGTTAGTCCCAAAAATAATATAAAAGTGGAAAATAAAGCCCAATAATGTCTAAAACAATAGATAATATAGCATGAAGCAATCAAAAATTATAGATACATTGGAGACGTATCAAGCATCCCCAAGCTTAATTCCTGCTCGTCCTCGAGTAGGTAAATGATAAAAACAGAATTTTTGATGCGGAGTGCTACTTGGCATAATTTTAATGTAATTTTTCTTAATTGTGGTATGAATATTCAGATCCAAAAGATTCAAGACAAAAGTTCATATTGACATAAAAATGATAATACTTCAAGCATACTAACTAAGCAATTATGTCTTCTCAAAATAACATGGCCAAAGAAAGTTCATCCCTACAAAATCATATAGTTTAGTCATGTTTCATTTTCGTCACACAAGAATGCTATCATCATGCACAACCCCGATGACAAGCCAAGCAATTTTTTCATACTTTAGTAATCTCAAACCTATAAACTTTCACACAATATATGAGCGTGAGCCATGGACATAGCACTATGGGTGGAATAGAATATAATCAAGGGGGGTTATGTGGAGAAGACAAAAAGGAGAAAGTCTCACATCAATGAGGCTAATCAATGGGCTATGGAGATGCCCACCGATTGATGTTAATGCAAGGAGTAGGGATTGCCATGCAACGGATGCACTAGAGCTATAAATGTATGAAAGCTCAACAAAAGAAACTAGTGGGTGTGCATCCAACTTGCTTGCTCACGAAGACCTAGGGCACTTGAGGAGGCCCATTGCTGGAATATACAAGCCAAGTTCTATAATGAAAAATTCCCACTAGTATATGAAAGTGATAACATGAGAGACTCTCTACTATGAAGATCATGGTGCTACTTTGAAGCACAAGTGTGGTAAAAGGATAGTAACATTGTCCCTTCTCTCTTTTTCTCTCATTTTTTTGGGCCTTCTCTTTTTTTATGGCCTTTCTCTTTTTTTAGGGCCTTCTCTTTTTTATGGCATTTTTTTATTTATTCCTCACTTGGGACAATGCTCTAATAATGATGATCATCACACTTCTATTTATTTACATCTCAATGATTACAACTCGATACTAGAACAAAGATGACTCTATGTGAATGCCTCCGGCGGTGTACCAGGATATGCAATGAACCAAGAGTGGCATGTATGAAAGAATTATGAACGGTGGCTTTGCCACAAATACTATGTCAACTACATGATCATGCGAAGCAATATTACAATGATGAATGTGTCATCATGAACAGAATGATGGAAAGTTACATGGCAATATATCTCGGAATGGCTATGGAAATGCCATAATAGGTAGGTATGGTGGCAGTTTTGAGGAAGATATAAGGAGGTTTATGTGTGAAAGAGTGTATCGTATCACGGGGTTTGGATGCACCGGCGAATTTTGCACCAACTCTCAATGTGAGAAAGGGCAATGCACGGTACCGAAGAGGCTAGCAAGGGTGGAAGGGTGAGAGTGCGTATAACCCATGGACTCAACATTAGTCATAAAGAACTCACATACTTATTGCAAAAATCTACAAGTCATCAAAAACCTCGGCACTACGCGCATGCTCCTAGGTTGATAGATTGGTAGGAAAAGACCATCGTTCGTCCCCGACCGCCACTCATAAGGAAGACAATCAAATAACACCTCATGTTTCAAATTTGTTGCATAACGTTTACCATACGTGCATGCTACGAGACTTGCAAACCTCAACACAAGTATTTCTCAATTTCACAACTACTCAACTAGCATGACTTTGATATTATTACCTCCATATCTCAAAACAATCATCAAGCATCAAACTTTTCTTAGTATTCAACACACTCATAAGGAAGTTTTATTATTAATCTTGCATACCAAGCATATTAGGATTTTAAGCAAATTACCATGCTATTAAGACTCTCAAAATAATCTAAATGAAGCATGAGAGAAAAATAGTTTCTATAAAACAAATCCACCACCGTGCTCTAAAATATATAAGTGAAGCACTAGAGCAAAATTATAAAGCTCAAAAGATATAAGTGAAGCACATAGAGTATTCTATCAAATTCCAAATCATGTATGGCTCTCTCAAAAGGTGTGTACAGCAAGGATGATTGTGGTAAACTAATAAGCAAAGACTCAAATCATAAAAGACGCTCCAAGCAAAACACACATCATTTGGTGAATAAAAATATAGCTCCAAGTAAAGTTACCGATAGAAGTAGACGAAAAAGGGGATGCCTTCCGGGGCATCCCCAAGCTTTGGCTTTTAGGTGTCCTTAGATTATCATGGGGGTGCCATGGGCATCCCCAAGCTTAGGCTCTTGCCACTCCTTGTTCCATAATCCATCAAATCTTTACCCAAAACTTGAAAACTTCACAACACAAAACTTAAAGTAGAAAACAAGTGAGCTCCGTTAGCGAAAGAAAACAAAAGACCACTTCAAGATACTGTAATGAACTCGTTCTTTATTTATATTGGTGTTATACCTACTGTATTCCAACTTCTCTATGGATTATAAACTTTTTTACTAGCCATAGATTCATCAAAATAAGCAAACAACACACGAAAAATAGAACAGTCTGTAGTAATCTGTGGCTAGCGCAAGATATGGAACCCAAAAAATTCTAAAATAAATTGCTGGACGTGAGTAATTTATCTATTAATCATCTTCAAAAAGAATTAACTAAATATCACTTTCCAATTAAAAATGACAGCAGTTCTCGTGAGCGCTAAAGTTTCTGTTTTTTACAGCAAGTTCAATCAAGACTTTCCCCAAGTCTTCCCAACGGTTCTACTTGGCACAAACACTAATTAAACACAAAAAACACAAAAAAAACAGAGGCTAGATAATTTATTTATTACTAAACAGGAGCAAAAATCAAGGAATAAAAATAAAATTGGGTTGCCTCCCAACAAGCGCTATTGTTTAACGCCCCTAGCTAGGCATAACAAGCAAGAATAGATCTAGGTATTGCCATCTTTGGTAGGCAATTCTTCAATGAGGCATCTATTTCCCTTAGGAATTTTCTTTCTTTCTAGTGATTATCAAACTCTTAGGCACAAGATCGAAAAATTCATTTGTAGCAATTGGTTCCTTAATGATAGCAAAAAGATTGGGATGAATACTTATAGATTTAAGATCCGCAGTTTCCTTACTAGATGATTCACCCTTATTTTTAGGAACATACATAAGTTTGGCAATTTTAGTAGGAGGACTTGGAGTATTCTTTACGGAAGAAAAAGTGGTTCCCAAGTTTGTAATGATACCCTCAAGTTTATCAATTCTAGTAGAATCTAAGTTTATCTTCTCATTAACTATGGGTTCCTTTTCCTTAATATTTTTCAAAGTAATTCCTACCTTATATCCATATTGAGTAATTTGATTGTGGATCTTTTTATCTAGATTTTAAATTAATTAAATAGTAGCAACTTTATTTTCAATAATTTCAAGTCTTTGCATAACATGCTCCAAACTTAACATAGTTCCATTAACCAAAAGAGGTGGTGAGCCAAATAAATCTAACATAGCATTATAAGAATCAAAAGTATGGGTACCCAAGAAATTCCCTCCGGTAATGGTATCAAGGATATATCTATACCAAGGATTAACACCTACATAAAAATTGCGGAGAAGAACTGAAGTAGATTGCTTCCTGGTAGATCTATTATGAGCATTGCAAATTCTATACCAAGCATCTTTTAGATTTTCTCCCTCCCTTTGTTTAAAATTTAGAACTTCATTCTTGGGAGACAACGGAGAAGATATGAGACTAGCCATGACGACAAGCAAACAAACTAACACACGAGCAAACAAAAAGCAAACGGGCAAAAGAGGCAAACGGAGAAAGAGAGGGAGGATAGAGAGAGAGAGGGCGAATAAAATGGCAAGGGTGAATTGGGGGGAGAGGAAAACGAGAGGCAAATGGCAAATAATGTAATGCGGGAGATAGGGATTGTGATGGGTACTTGGTATGTTGACTTTTGCGCAGACTCCCCAGCAACGGCGCCAGAAATGGCTCGTTGTCGGGAGTCAAATCTTGACTTGCGCGAACCTCCCCGGCAATGGCGCCAGAAATTCTTCTTGCTACCTCTTGAGCACTGCGTTGGATTTCCCCGAAGAGGAAGGGATGATGCAGCAAAGTAGCGTAAGTATTAGCCTCAGTTTTTGAGAACCAAGGTATCAATCCAGTAGGAGGCTACGCTCGAGTCCCTCGTACCTACACAAAAACAATAGCTCAACGCAACCAACGCGCTTAGGGGTTGTCAATCCCTTCATGGTCACTTACAAAAGTGAGATCTGATAGAGATGATAAATAATATTTTTTTGGTATTTTTGGTATAGAGATGCAAAATAAATAAAGTAAAAGCAAAGCAATAGTAAAGTGATGGAGATTGATATGATGAGAAAGAGACCCGGGGCCATAGGTTTCACTAGTGGCTTCTCTCAAGAGCATAAGTATTCTACGATGGGTGAACAAATTACTGTTGAGCAATTGACAAAATTGAGCATAGTTATGAGAATATCTAGGTATGATCATGTATATAGGCATCACGTCCGAGACAAGTAGACCGAAACAATTCTGCATCTCCTACTATTACTCCACTCATCGACCGCTATCCAGCATGCATCTAGAGTATTAAGTTAAAAACAGAGTAATGCCTTAAGCAAGATGACATGATGTAGAGGGATAATTTCATGCAATATGATAAAAACCCCATATTGTTAACCTCGATGGCAACAATACAATACGTGCCTTGCTGCCCCTTCTGTCACTTGGAAAGGACATCGCAAGATTGAACCCAAAGCTAAGCACTTCTCCCATGGCAAGAACAACCAATCTAGTAGGCCAAACCAAACTGATAATTCGAAGAGACTTGCAAAGATAACCAATCATACATAAAAGAATTCAGAGAAGATTCAAATATTATTCATAGATAGACTTGATCATAAACCCACAATTCATCGGTCTCAACAAACGCACCGCAAAAAGAAGATTACATCGAATAGATCTCCATGAGAGAGGGGGAGAACATTGTATTGAGATCCAAAAAGAGAGAAGAAGCCATCTAGCTGCTATCTATGGACCCGTAGGTCTGAAGTATACTACTCACACTTCATCGGAGGGGCTTGGATGATGATGTAGAAGCCATCCATGATCGATGCGCCTCCGGCGGAGCTCCGGAACAGGCCCCAAGATGGGATCTCGTGGATACAAAAAGTTGCGGCGGTGGAATTAGGTTTTTGGCTCCGTCCCCGATTGTTTGGGGGTACGTGGATATATATAGGAGGAAGAAGTACGTCGGTGGAGCTTCGAGGGGCCCACGAGGCAGCGGGCACGCCATAGGGGGCGCCCCTACCCTCGTGAGCACCTCGTGGCTTTCTTGACAGAGGGTCCAAGTCTCCTAGATCTTATCTGATGAGAAAATCACGTTTCCGAAGGTTTCATTCCGTTTGGACTCCGTTTGATATTCCTTTTCTTCGAAACCCTAAAACAGGCAAAAAAACAGCAATTCTGGGCTGGACCTCCGGTTAATAGGTTAGTCCCGAAAATAATATAAAAGTGGAAAATAAAGCCCAATAATGTCTAAAACAATAGATAATATAGCATGGAGCAATCAAAAATTATAGATATGTTGGAGACGTATCAGTACCTCATATGCTTCATCTTTTTAATGTCTTTCATGAAAATAAGGATTCCGATAATTGTGCGAAAGTGTTAGAAGAAGAATGCATTAGAATGTTTGGCACTAAATATTTGAATGATGAGCATGATTGCAATGTTGTTAGTATGAATTCCTTGAATATCCATGGTACTAGTGATGATTGCACTAGTCATGATGAAAATGTCTCTTACAAGCATGTCAATTTTTGTGGAGTGCATAGAGTTTGCAAGTACACACCAAATAGGGAAGATAGATTTTGCAAGAGGCATAAGTATTTAGAAACTAAGTGGTTGCAAGAAAGGCTAGATGCTTCTGCTGAAGATTTAAAATTTCTTTGCCATCCTTGTGAACTTTGCAATGAACGTGACCATTTAAATATCCAATGCAAATTGTTTCATGATCGAATCATGTCCAAAAATTGTGATGACTTTATTTCCCTTGCACATCATAATGAACTTAGTTTGCTTCTGGGTTATGAAGAAATGAAATGTATAACTAAGGATATTCCAGAATTTGCCCTTGATAAAGTTCTTGATTTTGATCTAGAGGAAATTTATATGTATTATGCGGTGAATTGCATTGAAAATCCTTATATTGTCAATTACATAAAGACAAGAAAACAAATAGAAGATGAAGAGAATACTAATGAAAGCGAAGAGACTTCCCAATATCCTCTTATTATTTATTATGATGAATCAGGTAACGAGGAGGAGCCTTCTATTCAACCAATCTCATTAATAAGGAGCTCCAAAAGGAGGATTGAACCCACACATGATGTGAAGAAGAGAAAGAAAAGATGGAGAAGCAAAGGTAAAAAGGTATCTCTCCCAAATGATGTTGCTCCTATTACTCATTGTGATGATGATAATTGCTATACTATTGGTGCTATCCATACTATTAATGATGAGAGTGATTATGCTTATGATATGAAAAGGCCCA
Source organism: Triticum aestivum (assembly GCF_018294505.1). Classification (NCBI taxonomy): domain Eukaryota; kingdom Viridiplantae; phylum Streptophyta; class Magnoliopsida; order Poales; family Poaceae; genus Triticum; species Triticum aestivum. The sequence continues at coordinate 545,922,737 of NC_057806.1, read as the reverse complement.
AGCTTGGGGATGCTATGTTTGATGAGAATGACATGTTTGAGAATTTATTTGCTGCAATTAATGTTTGTCCCAAGCTTAGGGATGCTACGTTTCATGAACATGATATATTTAACCACCCAAGTTTTGATATGCAAATTTATTATGATGATAGCATGCCTCCTATTTATGATGATTATATTGATGAAAGTGGGTTTGCAAGAGTGTCCACTTTAGGAAGTGATGATCCCACTATTTTGGAGGATGTTGAATCATATTGTGATAATTGTGAAAGTGGATTTGGAGAGGTCATGACTTTATTTAGTAATGATTCCACTATCTTGGAAGAGGTTTCAATTGATTATGATGAGAACAAAGTTGCTACTTATGATGATTATTGTGATGAAACTTATGCTATAAAAAGTAGTGATGATTATATTTATAAAACTTGTCATGATTATGATTACCATCTTTCTGAACATTACTCTTTTAATGTGGAAACAATTTATAGTATTTGAGTTTCTTATGATACTCCCACTATTCCGAATGAGAAGAATTTTGCTTATGAGGAGAATAGTAAATTTTCTAAGCTTGTAGATCATGAAAAGAATGCTTTATGTGATTGTTATATTGTTGAATTCATTCATGATGCTACTGAAAATTATTATGAGGGAGGAATATATGCTTGTAGGGATTGCAATAATATCAAGTTTCCTCTCTATGTGCATAAAGTTTTAAAGTTATGCTTGTTTTGCCTTCCTATGCTAGTTGGTTATTGTTCCCATAAGTTGTTTGTTCACAAAATCCATATGCATAGTAAGTAGTGGGTTAGACATAAATGTGCTAGTCATACTCTTTATGATGCTCTCTTTATGTTTCAATTATTATCTTTTATGTGAGCATCATTGAAATCACCATGCCTAGCTAGGGGCGTTAAACGATAGCGCTTGTTGGGAGGCAACCCAACTTCATTTTTGTTCTTTGCTTTTTGTTCCTTCTTACTAATAAATAATTCATCTAGCCTCTGTTTAGATGTGGTTTTATGTTTTAACTAGTGTCTGTGCCAAATAGAACCTTTGGGAAGACTTGGGTGAAGTCTTTGCGATCTTGCTGTAAAAAACAGAAACTTTAGCGCTCACGAGTTTTGCTGCCATTTTTAACTGGAGAGTACGATTAGGTTGATTCTTTTTGCATTGATTAATTGATAAATTACTCACATCCAGAAATTTATTTTAGAATTTTTGGGGTTACAAAAGTTTTCGAAACATACAGATTACTACAGACTGTTCTGTTTTTGACAGATTCTGTTTTCCGCGTGTTGTTTGCTTATTTTGATGAATCTATGGCAAGTATCATGGGTTATGAACCATAGAGAAGTTGGAATACAGTAGTTTTAACACCAAAATAAATAAAAAATAATTAGTTCATTACAGTACCTTAAGTGGTGGTTTGTTTTCTTATACTAACGGAGCTCATGAGATTTTCTGTTTGAGTTTTGTGTTGTGAAGTTTTCAAGTTTTGGGTAAAGATTTGATGGATTATGGAATAAGGAGTGGCAAGAGCCTAAGCTTGGGGATGCCCAAGGCACCCCGAGGTAAAATTCAAGGACAACCAAAAGCCTAAGCTTGGGGATGCCCTAGAAGGCATCCCCTCTTTCGTCTTCTTCTATCGGTAACTTTACTTGAGGCTATATTTTTATTCACCACATGATATGTGTTTTGCTTGGAGCGTCTTGTATGATTCGAGTCTTCGCTTTTTAGTTTACCACAATGTAACATCCCAAATTTTCAATTTGGAATGTTATACATTAGCTCATCATTGCATATTATAATTTATTTGCCTTTGGCTTTGATCCTAGAAATTCTACGCAACTCAAGGACCCACGGAGAGAGTTGGGGATTTCATTATTTTCATATTTGAGTTTTCTCGAATTTTGAGAATAGGATCATTTGATTTTAATTATTTTATCATCAATTATTTCTATTACAAAAATATGAGAGAGGGAATAAAATGACTTTCCCAAAATAAAGAAATATTGAGGATTTAATAATAAAATCAAATAAGATTTTATTTCGGAGTTTTTCGGTATTTTATTTGAATTTAGGAAAAATGTGTGTTTTTCAAAATTTCATTTAGGCCCCAAATAAATGTTCACCTTGTGCGGCTTGATTTTAGAAGCCCGGGAAAATTTATTTCGGGATTTTTGGAGTCCGTTTAGTATTTCTTTTATTTGTTTTTTCCGCGCGTAATTATTAAAAATACGCAAACCAACCTGGGCCGTACCCGAGCGGGACTCCGCCCGGGGGCAGCCTTTAAATAGCCGCCGCCCGAGCCGCCCCAGCCCACCAGAGCCGCCGCCAGCCCAAGCCCGCCGCGTCGCCAACCCTAACCCTAGCCGCGCCTCGATCCGCGTGCCGCCGCCGCCACCCGCCGCCGCCGCCGACCCGCCACCCGAGGTTGCCTTGATCCACGTGCCGTTTTTATTTTTTTTAGAAAAAAAAACCGTCGATTTTTGTCGGTTTTTTTATTATTATTTTCATTTTTTAAATAGATCGTTTTTTCTGATTTATTTAATTAGCGAGCGTTCGTCCGTTCGTTCGTTCTAGCGAACGTTCGTCGTTTTCCTTTTTCTTGGATTTAATCCGCGATTTTTCTGATCGCGATTCCTGATCTGATTTTCGTTTTAGTATAACTTTTCGCTCGTTTATCGGATTCAGGCGATTCAAGCGCCTGGAGTTTCGTCTCGAAACCCTCTATCCATTTAACCAACTTAAACAAGTTTTTGCCACTGTAAAAAAATTGCCCTAGATCCAGAATAGTAAACGAAGCCCGTTTCTTTTGCCGTTTGACTTTCGTTGCTTCAATTGATTTGATTCTTTTTGCAAACCAGAGTTCTTAAGTTGAACCTTCTGGTTAGATATCTTATTTGAGTTTTACCTGTGCATTAGATGAATACTTATTGTATGCTTGTTTGTTTGTCTGCGATAGAATACCCGGAGTGCGCCACCTGTTACTTCGAATCTCTAAGTTTCCCGGATCATCAGCAAGGCAAGTAACACTTTGATCATACCTCCTACTACCCAGTTTTATTGCATTAGATAAATCCTCAAACATTGCACGATTAGGATCTAATTAAATTGTGGGATGGGAAGTAGTTGAGGTAGTACCTATTACCTGTTATATTATCAAACCTTTGGGAGTTACTTCTACGTTTGCTTACTATTGCCATGCTATGCTAGTAGACGTGGAATTGGGTGAGTGATATCCATGACAGATGTGAGTTTGTTAATTAATGGTTTATCTAAGGTGGCAACTTAAACACACATCTGGGTGGATTGAGGTACCTGGGCATTCCAAGATTGCCTGTTTTTCTTTATGGACCGCCACCCAGGCCCAAAGGGATCATGAGATTTTTCATACTAGAAACTTCCATGTGCAGCCACAAGCTATTATGGGCTCTAGCATAGTTGATTAAGTCGTGCGAACTCTTACAGGGTAGACTAGCAGATGTAGGGGAAAGTAGGTGTAACGGTCTATCCATCGTAAGGTGCTAGCACTTCTGAAAGACTATGTCTCGGTCATCCGTCTTCTCAAACACCATGTAGTGCAAGAAACCAAACGGAGGCGATCGAGTCTTGTGGGGAAAAGTGCGCAAACCTCTGCAGAGTGTATAAACTAATCATGGTTAGCCGTGTCCCCGGTTATGGACAACTTGAGTATCTGGTACTTGGATTATCATGTGAATCTCAACATGTTACTCTAAATTAATTTTGTTGGGTTTTGTTTAATGATGATGCCTAATGGGGATTGAGAATGTTGTCAACCATTCTCAATGTTTAACAACGACCATGATAGTTAAATAAAATTTATGCCTTTGCAGTAGGGAAAAATTGGCTTTACGCAAAACTGTAACCATAGAGCTTTCCACCAGCCAAATATGCATATAGTATAGTTGTTTCATTCCATTACTCTCTATGTGTTACCTTGCCAGCATATTCCATGTGCTGACCCGTTTCGGGCTGCAACGTTAATGTTGCAGACTTTTCAGATGATGATTAAGGAGTTTTTAGGTCGTGGTTCTATACTCAGTGATGCCGTTGGAGTTGATGGACTCACTTACCTTCCAAGCCTTCCGCTGTTATCGTTATTAGATGGCCTTAAGCCATATTTATTGTAATAAGTTCTCTATGGAGACACTCGATGTAATAAGTGTGTGTTTGCTACTTTGTTATAAATCGTCCAAGTACTGTGTGGTGTCAGCATTACTGATCCAGGGATGACACCTGAGCACAGAGATCAGACCGTTTGAGGTCTGGTCACTATAGAGATGGTATCAGAGCACACGCTGACTGTAGGACACGACCACTAAGCTAAAGACCTAGAACACTATTCACTCTCTTCTCTTCTGGCCTCTCCTCTTTTCTATTCTTTAGGATGGTGGATGCAAGGAACAAGTTCACGCAACCAGATGAAGATACACCCTTTGGACGCCACTTGAAGGAAGTCACTAGATACCTGAACATAGGAGTACCAAGCTTCACCGGAACCTACAACGCCACTTTACCTGAAGAAGAGCGCTGGATGATTCAAGTTCAAGTTCCAGGAAGGACGTTCATGCCAGTCACTGAGCCCATAGAGTTTTCTTTTGATGCACCAACTTGGAGTCTAGGAAAGAGCATGGCAGCTCACATCGCCATGGGACGCATTGGAGAGGTCTACCACAATGATCTCAAGGATACTATCTACCAGATTTGTGGGCGCCGAGATGAGCACTGGGAGATGATCAGCACCAGAAAGGATAGATCAATTGCAGCTTTTATCCAGGAACTAAACCAGCACATTCGACGACAGGAGAACCAGATGTGCGCCGACATGATAGACCTGAAGAAGGCTAAGACAAGAATCAAGGAACTGGAGGAAGAACTCAAGGCTACACGAGAAGATTATGAAGAAGAAATTGAAGTATTGGTGTAGAAGAATGATGATCTGAACAAGAAGATTGGGATATTTATGGGAGGCCCTACACCAGTAGATGAAGACGAAGAAACCAAGGAGATTCGCCCGGAAGACTACATCATCATCGACGACACCGACTCAGACCCAGATGACAGCGATGATGACTATGTTGATGAAGCCGGAGCAGATATCATGGAGTCTGCAACCAAAGAATATTTCTAGTAGACCACCTCACCAGCAGTAGTAGTCCACCATGTAAATACAGTAGTCAGAGCACTTCTGCGATAGTTAGATCGATTGTATGCCCTTGTTTGATTGAATGAAGTGAATTGTTTGTTTTGCCTCATGTGCATATGGGTAGTGTTTTCTCTTTAGACCCCCTCTATTCTTAAATCTCATCTTTTTCTAAACCCTCAGATGCCTCCGAGACGTGACCCCGGATTTACCTTTCCACCGGAGCTCACCCAGTTGATCCAGCAGTAGAACACATTGATGCAGTTGCTAGTCCAGAATCAGAATCAGGGGAACAACAACAACAACCCACCACCACCACCACCACTTGTTGATCACTTAGCCCGTTTTCTTAGGCTGAACCCGCCGGTGTTTTCCAGTAGCACCGAGCGGATAGTAGCAGATGATTGGCTCCGCAAGACAGCTAGAGATTTGACCACAGCAGGATGCACAGATGCGGAGAAGGTGAAGTTTGCCACACATCAGCTTGAAGGACCCGCAACATCATGGTGGGAGAATTTCACAGCCACTTTCCCTATCGACACTGTCACATGGGACCAGTTTCAGCAGGCTTTTCGTATTGCCCATGTTTCAGCAGGAGCTATGGCCATGAAGAAGCGAGAGTTTCGCAACTTGCGCCAAGGAGGACGGACAGTTGGCCAGTATGTGGAGGACTTTAGTAAATTAGCACGTTATGCCCTAGATGACGTTGCTATAGATGCAGCTAAGCAGGAGAAGTTTCTGGAAGGACTGAATGATGAGTTGAGCATGCAGTTGATGGTAGCAACCTTCAACAACTACCAGGAGTTGGTAGACCATGCTCTTATGATTAAAGGCAAGCAGCAGCAAATTGAGAACCGCAAGAGGAAGTATGGACAAGGGAAGTACAATTCAGGAGCTCAGCAGAAGCCACGTTTTACCCCTAGATCGGGAGGACATTTTCAGCATATCCATGGAGGAGGTAGCTCGCACAATCACAACGGCACCAAGAATGGTAATGGGAATGGAGGAAGCAATGGCCAGAATTGCACCAACCCATCAACCCCAGCCAAGAAGGACCTGAGCCAAGTCACTTGCTTTAAGTGCCAGAAGACCGGACATTATGCCAATGAATGTCCTGAAGGCCAGAATGGCAATGGAAGCTCTGGGAAGAAGCCGAACCCTTTCAACAGGGGACAGGTGAACCACGTTAACGTGGAGGAGGTTGAAGAGCAGCCGGATGCCGTAATCGGTAAGTTTTTGGTTAAGTCATTTACTGCACTCGTTCTTTTTGATACTGGTGCATCGCATTCATACATATCAAGGGGATTTGTGGATAAGTATAACCTGCCCACTAAGGTTCTTAGAACACCTATGCTAGTAAGCTCACCAGGAGCGGAGTATATGGCCAGTCAAGGATGTTTTCAAGTGCCATTGAGTATAGGTAGGCATGTGTTTCCCTCGGATTTAATCATTTTGGAATCACAAGGATTGGATGTAATTCTGGGTATGGATTGGCTGTCGATGTACGGAGGAAACATCGATTGCGCCAGTAAGACAATTTTGCTTACCACCCCAGAAGGGAGAAGGATCAAGTATGTATCCCGACATGTGCCAAAAGGGACTCAAGTAAATTGTTTAACAGGAGTTGTGCAGGAGGAAGTACCAGTGGTAAGGGATTTCCCTGAAGTATTTCCAGAAGAGTTGCCAGGCATGCCACCGGATAGAGATATTGAGTTTTTGATTGAGCTATTGCCAGGCACAGGGCCAATATCAAAGAGACCATACAGGATGCCTGCAAAGGATTTGGTGGAGATTAAGAAGCAGATTAAGGAGTTATTGGATAAGGGATATATTCGCCCAAGTTCTTCGCCTTGGGGATCGCCAGTACTTCTAGTGGAGAAGAAGGATGGATCGTTAAGGATGGTTGTTGATTATCGAGGATTGAATGAAGTAACCATCAAGAACAAGTACCCACTACCAATGATCAATGATCTGTTTGATCGATTGCAAGGAGCTAAGGTATTTTCCAAGATCGATCTGCGATCAGGATACCACCAGTTGAAGATTCGAGAACAGGATATACCTAAGACAGCTTTTACCACCAGGTATGGGCTGTACGAGTATACCGTTATGTCATTTGGTCTGACTAACGCACCTGCATATTTTATGAACATGATGAACAAAGTGTTTATGGAGTTCTTGGATAAGTTCGTCATGGCGTTCATTGATGATATCCTTGTTTACTCGAAGAATGAAGAGGAGCATAAGGAACATTTGCGATTGGTACTTGAGAAGCTCAGAGAACATCAGTCGTATGCCAAGTTCAGCAAATGTGAGTTTTGGTTGAAGGAAGTAGGATTCCTCGGACACGTTATATCCGGAGAAGGTATAGCAGTAGATCCCACTAAGGTTGACACTGTGACAAATTGGGAAGCCCCAACAACAGTTGGAGAGATCCGGAGTTCTCTTGGACTCGCAGGATACTACCGGAGATTTATTGAGAATTTCTCAAAGATTGTGAAGCCTATGACGGAGTTATTAAAGAAGGATACCAAGTTCAAATGGAGTGAGGAATGTTAGGCTAGTTTCCAGGAGTTGAAGAAACGCTTGGTTACTTCACCAGTGTTGATTTTGCCAGACTAGACCAAGGACTATGAGGTGTATTGCGACGCTTCACGTCGAGGACTTGGAGCAGTGCTTATGCAGGAAGGGAGAGTTGTTTCATATGCCTCAAGACAGCTTTAGCCTCATGAGTTGAATTATGCTACGCATGATTTGGAGTTAGCAGCCCTAGTGCATGCATTAAAAACATGGAGACATTTCCTCATTGGAAATCATTGTGAGGTGTACATAGATCACAAGAGTTTGAAATACATTTTCACACAGAAGGAGTTAAACCTCAGACAAAGGAGATGGTTGGAGCTCATCAAGGATTATGATATGAGATTGCATTACCATCCCGGAAAGGCTAATGTAGTAGCTGACACATTGAGCCGTAAGAGCCATGTCATTACACTAAAGACGGGAGAAATACCAACGGAGTTAGCCAAGGATCTTCGTGAGCTATGTTTGGAAATAGTTCCGAGAGGCTATGTAGCAGCATTGGAGATTCAGTCAACTTTGATGGATAGAATCAGAGAAGCTCAGAAGACTGACAAGGAGATTGCCTCTATAAAGGAGAAAATGAGCGAAGGAAAGGCTAAAGGATTTTGTGAGGATGAGCACGACACCCTATGGTTTGAAGACCGTGTTTATGTGCCCAATGACCCGGAGATCAGGAGGTTGATTCTGCAAGAGGCACATGATTCACCGTATTCGATTCACCCAAGAAATACCAAGATGTATTTGGATTTGAAGGATATTTTCTGGTGGACAGGAATGAAGAAAGATATTGCGGAGTATGTAGCAGTTTGTGATGTGTGTCAGAGAGTAAAGGCAGAGCATCAGAAGCCAGCAGGATTGCTACAACCATTGCCGATACCCGAATGGAAGTGGGATAAGTTAGGCATGGACTTTATCACGGGATTACCCAAGACTCGTTCAGGCTATGACTCGATTTGGGTTGTAGTCGATCGGTTGACGAAAGTAGCTCATTTCATCCCAGTAAAGACCATTTACACCAGTGCTAAGTTGGCAAAGATATACATGACCAGGATTGTATGCTTACATGGAGTTCCGAGGAGTATAGTATCAGATAGAGGAACCCAGTTTACCTCAAAGTTCTGGAATTAGTTGCACGAAACTTTGGGTACCAGGCTAGAGTTTAGCACAGCTTTTCATCCACAGACAGATGGACAGACCGAGAGAGTCAATCAGATTTTGGAGGACATGCTGAGAGCTTGTGCGCTAGATTATGGATCTAGTTGGGACGAGAATTTGCCGTATGCAGAGTTCTCTTACAACAATAGCTATCAATCCAGTTTAAAGATGGCCCCTTTCGAAGCCTTGTACGGAAGGAGGTGCAGAACACCGTTGTCGTGGGATGAAGTTGGAGACCGCCAGTTGTTTGGACCTGATTTGATTAAGGAGTCTGAACAGAAGGTGAAATTGATTCGCGATAGGCTCAAGGTAGCTCAATCCCGGCAGAATAGTTTTGCAGATTCTAAACGCAAGGAGACAGTTTACGAAGTCGAAGACAGAGTTTATCTTCGAGTATCCCCACTTCGGGGAACAAAGCGCTTTGGTGTTAAGGGAAAGTTAGTGCCACAATTTATAGGACCATACCGAGTATTGGAACGTATGGGAGAAGTGGCCTACAAGTTGGAATTGCCTAAAGGATTGTCAGGAGTTCATGATGTGTTCCACGTTTCTCAGTTAAAGAAGTGCCACGCGGAGATGGCTGACATACCGCTGAGAGATACGGTACCACTGGAAGCAATTCGGTTGGACAGTGATTTGACCTATGAGGATAAACCAGTTAAGATTCTAGAGTATGCCAGTCGAGTCACCCGCAACAAGGTTTTCAAGTTTTGCAAGGTTCAGTGGAGCCACCACACGGAGGAAGAAGCCACCTGGGAGCGAGAGGAAGATTTTCTCAAGGACCACCCTCACCTATTTTCTAGCCAACCCGAATCTCGAGGGCGAGATTCATCTTAAGGGGGGTAGGTTTGTAACATCCCAAATTTTCAATTTGGAATGTTATACATTAGCTCATCATTGCATATCATAATTTATTTGCCTTTGGCTTTGATCCTAGAAATTCTACGCAACTCAAGGACCCACGGAGACAGTTGGGGATTTCATTATTTTCATATTTGAGTTTTCTCGAATTTTGAGAATAGGATCATTTGATTTTAATTATTTTATCATCAATTATTTCTATTACAAAAATATGAGAGAGGGAATAAAATGACTTTCCCAAAATAAAGAAATATTGAGGATTTCATAATAAAATCAAATAAGATTTTATTTCGGAGTTTTTCGGTATTTTATTTGAATTTAGGAAAAATGTGTGTTTTTCAAAATTGCATTTAGGCCCCAAATAAATGTTCACCTTGTGCGGCTTGATTTTAGAAGCCCGAGAAAATTTATTTCAGGATTTTTGGAGTCTGTTTAGTATTTCTTTTATTTGTTTTTCCGCGCGTAATTATTTAAAAAAATGCGAAACGACTCCGGGCCGTACCCGAGCGGGACTCCGCCCGGGGCAGCCTTTAAATAGCCGTCGCCCCAGCCAACCAGAGTCGCCGCCAGCCCAAGCCCGCAGCGCCGCCAACCCTAACCCTAGCCGCGCCACGATCCGCGCGCTCCCGCCGCCGCCCGCCGCCGCCGCCGACCCGCCACCCGAGGTTGCCTCGATCCGCGCGCCGTTTTTATTTTTTTAGAAAAAAACCCGTCAGTTTTCATCGGTTTTTTTATTATTATTTGCGTTTTTTTAAATAGATCGGTTTTTTCGATTTATTTAATTAGCGAGCGTTCGTCCGTTCGTTCGTTCTAGCGAACGTTCGTCATTTTCCTTTTTCTCGAATTTAATCCGCGATTTTTCTGATCGTGATTTCTGATCCGATTTTCGATTTAGTGTAACTTTTCGCTCGTTTATCGGATTCAGGCAATTCAAGCGCCTGGAGTTTCGTCTCGAAACCCTCTATCCGTTTAACCAACTTAAACAAGTTTTTGCCACTATAAAAAAATTGCCCTAGATCCAGAATAGTAAACGAAGCCTGTTTCTTTTGTCGTTTGACTTTCGTTGCTTCGTTTGATTTGATTCTTTTTGCAAACTGGAGTTCTTAAGTTGAACCTTTTGGTTAGATCTCCTATTTGAGTTTTGCCTGTGCATTAGATGAATACTTATTATATGCTTGTTTGTTTGTCTGCGATAGAATACCCGGAGTGCGTCGCCTGTTACTTCGAATCTCTAAGTTTCCCGGATCATCAGCAAGGCAAGTAACACTTTGATCATACCTCCTACTACCCAGTTTTATTGCATTAGATAAATCCTCAAACATTGCACGATTAGGATCTAATTAAATTGTGGGATGGGAAGTAGTTGAGGTAGTACCTATTACCTGTTATATTATCAAACCTTTGGGAGTTACTTCTACGTTTGCTTACTATTGCCATGCTATGCTAGTAGACGTGGAATTGGGTGAGTGATACCCATGACAGATGTGAGTTTGTTAATTAATGGTTTATCTAAGGTGGCAACTTAAACACACATCTGGGTGGATTGAGGTACCTGGGTATTCCAGGATTGCCTGTTTTTCTTTATGGACCGCCACCCAGGCCCAAAGGGATCATGAGATTTTTCATACTAGAAACTTCCGTGTGCAGCCACAAGCTATTATGGGCTCTAGCATAGTTGATTAAGTCGTGCAAACTCTTACAGGGTAGACTAGCAGATGTAGGGGAAAGTAGGTGTAACGGTCTATCCATCGTAAGGTGCTAGCGCTTCTGAAAGACTATGTCTAGGTCAACCGTCTTCTCAAACACCATGTAGTGCGAGAAACCAAACGGAGGCGATCGAGTCTTGTGGGGAAAAGTGCGCAAACCTCTGCAGAGTGTATAAACTAATCATGGTTAGCCGTGTCCCTGGTTATGGACAACTTGAGTATCTAGTACTTGGATTATCATGTGAATCTCAACATGTTACTCTAAATTAATTTTGTTGGGTTTTGTTTAATGATGATGCCTAATGGGGATTGAGAATGCTGTCAACCATTCTCAATGTTTAACAACCACCATGATAGTTAAATAAAATTTATTCCTTTACAGTAGGGAGAAATTGGCTTTATGCAAAACTGTAACCATAGAGCTTTCCACCAGCCAAATATGCATATAGTATAGCTATTTCATTCCATTACTCTCTATGTGTTACCTTGCCAGCATATTCCATGTGCTGACCCTTTTCGGGCTGCAACGTTAATGTTGTAGACTTTTCAGACGACAATTAAGGAGTTTTTAGGTCGTGGTTCTATACTCAGTGATGTTGTTGGAGTTGATGGACTTACTTATCTTCCAAGCCTTCCGCTGTTATCGTTATTAGATGGCCTTAAGCCATATTTATTGTAATATGTTCTCTATGGAGACACTCGATGTAATAAGTGTGTGATTGCTACTCTGTTATGAATCCTCCAAGTACTGTGTGGTGTCAGCATTACTGATCCAGGGATGACACCTGAGCAGAGAGATCAGACCGTTTGAGGTCTGGTCGCTACACACAATCATCCTTGATGTACACACCTTTTGGGAGAGACACACATGAATTGGAATTTATTAGAATACTCTATGTGCTTCAGTTATATCTTTCAGCTAGATAATTTTGCTCTAGTACTTAACTTAAATCTTTTAGAGCATGGTGGTGGTTTTATTTTATAGAAATTATTGATCTCTCATCCTTCACTTATATTATTTTGAGAGTCCTTTAGAACAGCATGGTAATTTGCTTTGGTTATGAAATTAGTCCTAATATGATAGGCATCCAAGATGGGTATAATAAAAACTATCATAGAAAGTGCATTGAATTCTATGAGAAGTTGGATACTTGATAATTGTTTTGAGATATAAAGGTGGTGATATTATAGTGTGCTAGTTGAGTAGTTGTGAATTTGAGAAGTACTTGTGTTGAAGTTTGCAAGTCCCGTAGTATGCACGTATGGTAACTGTTGTGTAACAAATTTGAAACATGAGGTGTTCTTTGATTGTCTTCCTTATGAGTGGAGGTCGGGGACGAGCGATGGTCTTTTCCTACCAATCTATCCCCCTAGGAGCATGCGTGTAATGCTTGGTTTTTGATGACTTGTAGTTTTTTGCAATAAGTATGTGAGTTCTTTATGACTAATGTTGAGTCCATGGATTATACGCACTCTCACCCTTCCATCATTGCTAGCCTCTTCGGTACCGTGCATTGCCCTGTCTCACCTTGAGAGTTGGTGCAAACTTCGCGGTGCATCCAAACCCCGTGATATGATATGCTCTATCACACATAAACCTCCTTATATCTTCCTCAAAACAGCCACCATACCTACCTATTATGGCATTTCCATAACCACTCCGAGATATATTGCCATGCAACTTTCCACCGTTCCGTTCATCATGACACACATCATCATTGTCATATTGCCTTGCATGATCATGTAGTTGATCGTATTTCTGGCAAGGCCACCATGCATAATTTATCATACATGTCACTCTTGATTCATTTCCCATCCCAATACACCGTCAGAGGCATGCATATAGAGTCATATTTTGTTCTAGTGTCGAGTTGTAATCTTTGAGTTGTAAATAAATAGAAGTGTGATGGTCATCATTAATAGAACATTGTCCCAAAAAAGGGAAAAGGCCAAATAAAAAAATAAAAAAAAAGAGAAAGGCAAAATAAAAAATAAAAAATAAGAAGGGACAATGCTACTATCCTTTTTCCACACTTGTGCTTCAAAGTAGCACCATGATCTTCATGATAGAGAGTCTCTTATTTTGTCACTTTCATATACTAGTGGTAATTTTTCATTATAGAACTTGGCCTGTATATTCCACCAATGGGCTTCCTCAAATGACCTAGGTCTTCATGAGCAAGCAAGTTGGATGCACACCCACTTAGTTTCTTTTTGTTGAGCTTTCATACATTTATAGCTCTAGTGCGTCTGTTGCATGGCAATCCCTACTCCTCGCATTAACATCAATTGATGGGCATCTCCATAGCCCGTTGATTAGCCGCGTCAATGTGAGACTTTCCCCTTTTTTGTCTTCTCCACACAACCCCCATCATTATATTCTATTCCACTCATAGTGCTATGTCCATGGCTCACGCTCATGTATTGCGTGAAAGTTGAAAAAATTTTGAGATTACTAAAGTATGAAACAATTACTTGGCTTGTCATCGGGGTTGTGCATGATGAGAGAATTTTTGTGTGACAAAAATGAAGCATAGCCAAACTATATGATTTTGTAGGGATAAGCTTTCTGTGGCCATGATATTTTGAGAAGACATAATTGCTTACTTAGTATGCTTGAAGTATTATTATTTTTATGTCAATATTAAACTTTTGTCTTGAATCTTATGGATCTGAATATTCTTGCCACAATAAAGATAATTACATGGATAAATATGTTAGGTAGCATTCCACATCAAAAATTCTGTTTTTATCATTTACCTACTCGAGGACGAGCGGGAATTAAGCTTGGGGATGCTTGCTACGTCTCCAACGTATCTATAATTTTTGATTGTTCCATGCTAATATATTATCAACCTTGGATGTTTTATATGCATTTATATGGTATTTTATATGATTTTTGGGACCAACCTATTAACCTAGAGCCCAGCCCAGTTTCTGTTTTTCCTTGTTTTTGAGTATCGCGGAAAAGGAAAATCAAACGGAGTCTAATTGACCTGAAACTTCACGGAACTTATTTTTGGACCAGAAGAAGGCCATGGAGTAAAGGAGTTGGGCCATAAGAGTCCTGGGCTGCCCACGAGGGTGGGGGCGCGCCCACCCCCCTGGGCGCACCTCCCTACCTCGTGGACAGCCCGGAGACCCCTCCTGACTTGTTCTCGACGCCAAAACATCTTATATATACTGAAACTTCCAGAAAGAAACCTAGATCGGGATTTCCGTCGCCAGAAGCCTCCGTAGCCACCAAAAACCAATCTAGACCCGTTCCGGCACCCTGTCGGAGGGGGGAATCCCTCTCCGGTGGCCATCTTCATCATCCCGACGCTCTCCATGACGAGGAGGGAGTAGTTCTCCCCCGGGGCTGAGGGTATGTACCGGTAGCTATCTGTTTGATCTCTCTCTCTCTCTCTCTCTCTCTCTCTCTCTCTCTCTCGTGTTCTTGATTTGGCACGATCTTGATGTACCACGAGCTTTGCTATTATAGTTGGATCTTATGATGTTTCTTCCCCTCCACTCTCTTGTAATGGATTGAGTTTTCCCTTTGAAGTTATCTTATCAGATTGAGTCTTTAAGGATTTGAGAACACTTGATGTATGTCTTGCATGTGCTTATCTGTGGTGACAATGGGATATCACGTGATCCACTTGATGTATGTTTTGGTGATCAACTTGCGAGTTCCGTGAATGAACTTATGCATAGGGGTTGCCACACGTTTTCGTCTTGACTCTCCGGTATAAACTTTGGGGCACTCTTTGAAGTTCTTTGTGTTGGTTGAATAGATGTATCTGAGATTGTGTGATGCATATCATATAATCATACCCACGGATACTTGAGGTGACATTGGAGTATCTAGGTGACATTAGGGTTTTGGTTGATTTGTGTCTTAAGGTGTTATTCTGGTACGAACTCTAGGATAGATTGAACGGAAAGAATAGCTTCGTGTTATTTTACTACGGACTCTTGAATAGATCGATCAGAAAGGATAACTTTGAGGTGGTTTCGTACCCTACCATAATCTCTTCGTTTGTTCTCCGCTATTAGTGACTTTGGAGTGACTATTTGTTGCATGTTGAGGGATAGTTATATGATCCAATTATGTTATTATTGTTGAGAGAACTTGCACTAGTGAAAGTATGAACCCTAGGCCTTGTTTCAACGCATTGCAATACCGTTTGTGCTCACTTTTATCATTAGTTACCTTGCTGTTTTTATATTTTCAGATTACAAAAACCTATATCTACCATCCATATTGCACTCGTATCACCATCTCTTCGCCGAACTAGTGCACCTATACAATTTACCATTGTATTGGGTGTGTTGGGGACACAAGAGACTCTTTGTTATTTGGTTGCGGGGTTGTTTGAGGGAGACCATCTTCATCCTATGCCTCCCACGGATTGATAAACCTTAGGTCATCCACTTGAGGGAAATTTGCTATTGTCCTACAAACCTCTGCACTTGGAGGCCCAACAACGTCTACAAGAAGAAGGTTGTGTAGTAGACATCAGCATGCTACGTTCCCCGACACTATATACCCATTTGTGCAGCAAACATATCATGTGTTTTCTCTGGTTACTCCCCCCCCTCTATAATTTTTTGGAATACAAATCCTACGGTTATGTTCTCTCAGTCCATGAAATCAGAGTAATTAAGATCCGTTAGATACACACAGTGTATTGATTGTTATCCGTATAGAGTTAGTGATTAATTGTTTGTTCTATACAAATGATTTTTGCTAATAATCCGACTAGGGTTACCTTGTGTGCTAATAATTCGTGGCCAGATCTTGAGAATTGATTTTGAATGTCCTACGTATATGTTTGTGCCTTTTTTTCTTCTAGATCTTGAGAATTGATTTTGAATGTCCTACATGTATGTTTCTGCTATTTTTTTCTTTCATGTTGGTATGTACACAGATGAGGCTCTGACTAGCACCGCCGCCGGATGTAGATCTTGGAGCCGGCTGCACGCCCAGAAGCGGCCACGCCCCCTAGACCTGAGGAACCAGTAGAATCTCCGGAGGACTACATCAGCGATCTCCCGGACGACATCCTTGGGGAGATCATTACCCTTCTCCACACCAAGGATGGTTGCCACACACAAGTCCTCGCATCTCGGTGGCGCACTCTGTGGCGCGCCGTGCCTCTTAATCTTGATTGTTGTCAGCTATCTGTCAATGATGATTCTGAACTCCCCGGAGCCATCATCTCCTCCCACCAGGGCTCCGTTCAACGCATCTGCATCCCGGCATGCTACCTGCTAGACATACCCTGCACGGTGGCCGCCTGGCTGACATCCCGTCAATTCGGTAAACTCCAGCAGCTTGAGTTCTACCATTACTATAGCGATAGGTTACCACCAATAGCTGCATATGTGCCCTCACCACCGATGCCCATCTCTTGGTTTTCCTCCTCTCTCCACACTGCCACCTTGACCCGGTGCCATCTAGCAAACAATCTGGTACAAATGCTTCGACTGCCATTGTTGAAAAAACTTGCGCTTGTGTTGGTTCATCTGTCGGAGGCCTCACTGCACAGCATCATCCACTCTAGCTGCCCTGCACTGGAGCATTTGGTGCTTGTTTTTGGAGCTAGAATTGATATCCCTTGTCTCAAAATAAAGTTGCCTCACCTTGTAAGCACTAGAATTAGTTTTGAAGGACAGGAGCTCATCATCGAAGATGCCCCTTCACTTCAAAGGTTGTCCCTTGATTGTTGTTATAAACCTTCGCAAATAACAATGGTGTCTGCGCCTAAACTGGAGACCTTGGGTGCAATTCATGATCCATTTAAATGGTTCGAGATGGTGTTTGCCTCCACACCTATTGAGGTACTATATATTATTCACGTACACTTTTGTAATTTGCATTTTTCATTTGTGCGCATGAATTAAGTATCATCTTGGAGTACACTTACAGTGCTAATATTATGTTATATGCTCAATGAAGCGCTTGTCCATCCTATCAGTGGTGGTGGATTCTGTCAACACCTTATATATCAGTATGTGGTGTTTTGATCTCAACATCATTATTGCCTTGCTGCAATGCTTTCCATGTCTGGAGAATTTGTATATAAAGGTGATGATTTCACGCACATTGAAAGCCCATATATAAGGCACTATAATTAATCGTTCAACTATCACTCTTTCAACATAATATTTTTTAGACATTAACTGTTTTCAATCTTCATCTCTATTTAGGCAACAACACATGGAGAAAAAGGTATAACCAATCGATCATTGATGAAGCACGGGGATTTTCTCGGATCTCATGACATTCGTTTGAAGACAGTAATGCTGGAACGATATTCATCCAACAGTGCAAACACTAGCTTTGTCACATTCTTCATGATGAATGTGAGGGCACTATTGTTCGTGAGGATTAAGTTTTTCTACAAGAAATTACTCATGGCTGCAAGTGTTGAACATCATAAAAAGAAGTTTCAGGTGGACCTAAGGGCTTCTGATCGTGTTCGGCTTCTATTTACAACAGCTTGTGGTCATCATGGAGCGGTAGAATTATTGTACCGGGATCTTGATTTTATGGATCAGACTAATCCATTTGATTGTAACTACCGAAAACTTTGGTCGAGTTAGATGTCATTGTCCTGTTCAATCCGAGTTATGTGTAAACCTGATGAACAATTAATCCTCGTGCTTTTGTACCTTTTGTAAGCTGGAGTTAGACATTGTTGCCCTTTTCAACTAGAGTTTGACCCACATTTTCTTTCATACTGGGCGTCTATGTTCCTATAGGTACTACCTTTGTCGTGGTTTATTCATTATTGGCCCCCTTGATATGGCTGCCCATTTTTGTTGTTCTGTCTAATCGCAAACATTTTGTATGGATCAACCGTATGCCCCTCATCGCACACATAACTAAAATCTGCACCGTGTTTGATGTCTCCGCCATCACAAACGTTTTTCATCTTTTTTGACAGTTTTTGCTACCTCTTGAGCATTGCATTGGTTTTCCCTTGAAGAGGACAGGGTGATGCAGCAAAGTAGTGTAAGTATTTCCCTCAGTTTTTAAGAACCAAGGTATCAATCCAGTAGGAGACTACACGCAAGTCACCTCGCACCTACACAAACAAATAAGAACCTCGCAACCAACGCGATAAAGGGGTTGTCAATCCCTTAACGGTCACTTACGAGAGTGAGATCTGATAGAGATAATAAGATTAATATTTTTGGTATTTTTATGATATAGATTGAAAGTAAAGATTGCAAAGTAAAATAGATTGGAAACTTATATGATGGAAAATAGATCCGGGGGCCATAGGTTTCACTAGTGGCTTCTCTCAAAATAACATAAGTACTATGGTGGGTAAACAAATTACTGTCGAGCAATTGATAGAAAAGTGCATAATTATGAGAATATCTAGGCATGATCATGTATATAGGCATCACGTCCGTGACAAGTAGACCGAAACGATTCTGCATCTACTACTATTACTCCACACATCGACCGCTATCCAGCATGCATCTAGAGTATTAAGTTCATAAGAACAGAGTAACACATTAAGCAAGATGACATGATGTAGAGGGATAAACTCAAGCAATATGATATAAACCCCATCTTTTTATCCTCGATGGCAACAATATAATACGTGCCTTGCTGCCCCTGCTGTCACTGGGAAAGGACACCGCAAGATTGAACCCAAATCTAAGCACTTCTCCCATTGCAAGAAAGATCAATCTAGTAGGCCAAACCAAACTAATAATTCGAAGAGACTTGCAAAGATAACAAATCACACATAAAAGATTTCAGAGAAGAATCAAATATTGTTCATAGATAATCTTGATCATAAACCCACAATTCATCGGATCTCGACAAACACACCGCAAAAAGAATTACTGTCGGTGTCAAAACCGGCGGATCTAGGGTAGGGGGTCCCGAACTGTGCGTCTAAGGCGGATGGTAACAGGAGGCAGGGGACACAATGTTTTACCCAGGTTCGGGCCCTCTTGATGGAGGTAAAACCCTACGTCCTGCTTGATTTATTCTTGATGATATGAGTATTACAAGAGTTGATCTACCATGAGATCGGAGAGGCTAAACCCTAGAAGCAAGCCTATGGTATGATTGTATGTTGTCCTACAGACTAAAACCCTCCGGTTTATATAGACACCGGAAAGGGCTAGGGTTACACAAGGTCAGTTACAAAGGAGGAGATATATAACTCTGTATTGTCTAGCTTGCCTTCCACGCCAAGTAGAGTCCTATCCGGACACGAGACGAAGTCTTCAATCTTGTATCTTCATAGTCCAACAGTCCGGCCAAAGGATATAGTCCGGCTGTCCGGAGACCCCCTAATCCAGGACTCCCTCAGTAGCCCCTGAACTAGGCTTCAATGATGATGAGTCCGGCGCGCAGTATTGTCTTCGGCATTGCAAGGCGGGTTCCTCCTCCGAATACACCATGGAAGAATTTGAATACAAGGATGGTGTCCGACCCTGCAAAATAAGTTCCACATACCACCGTAGAGAGAATAATATTTCCACAAATCTAATCTGCTGACTTGTTTTGGCAACATGACATTATGCCATGGCCCGATGATTATTCAAACCGTTTCCTTTAACTAGCCCCGCACATAACGCGAGGCAGTTTTTTGACACGTCTTGTCAAAGTAGAGATCGTGCCCCCCTTATTATGGGATTCTCATCAATACGGGCGTGGGTAACCCAACCGCACCATCGATTACGGCGCTTGGGGGATAAGCGATTTTTACCAGGCTAGTGGGGCGCATAGTTTCGGCCGCCCTTATAAAGGGACAAGGTTTAACCTTTTCCTACCCACGCCTTCTTCATCCTTGCTCATCCATTCTTGCGCACTCGAGCTCCAACGCCCAAGTCCACATCCTTCCCCTCAACCTTCTCCAATCATGTCCGGAGCGGGAGGCAAATGGATGGCTTCCTCCGTTACGGAGGGACATATCAAGAAGTTGCGCGGAGCCGGATACTTAGCCGTGAATATCGCGCATCGGCTGCCCGCTGCGGGGCAGATCGTTCCTACCCCTGAACCTCACGAGAGGGTAGTTTTCCTTCACCACTTCCTCCGCAGACTGGGGTTTCCCCTCCATCCATTCGTCTATGGTCTCATGTTCTACTACGGGCTGGACTTCCACGATCTGGCCCCGAACTTCATCCTCAACATTTCGGCGTTCATAGTCGTGTGTGAGGCTTTCCTCCGCATCCGGCCCCACTTCGGCCTGTGGTTAAAGACCTTCAATATCAAGCCAAAGGTGGTGGGAGGCCAACAAGTAGAATGCGGCGGAGCCATGGTGGGCAAGATGTCCAATATTATATGGCTCGAAGGCTCCTTCATGGAGACCATAAAGGGGTGGCAATCGGCGTGGTTCTACATCACCGAGCCGCGCGACACCAACTGGGTGGCTGCCCCCGAGTTTCGATCCAGAATCCCCACACGGCACACCTCCTAGAAAGAGAAGGGCCTGTCCTAGGGTCCATCGGTGGAGCTGGACGGACTCCAGAAATGTATCCGGAATATGGCAGGCAAGAAACTCAAGCTTTTCAACATAGTCCAGGTCATGCTCATCCGCCGGATCCTCCCGTGCCAACAACGGGATTTCAACTTGTGGGAGTTCGACCCGGCCCAGCACCAAACTCTGAGTGAGCTCTTCGACACTACGCACAAGGACGTCTGGAGGGTGTTGTTCAAGGGCGCCGAGATCCCTCCCTCTCTCACCAAGGACCGCGGGCTAAGCGCGAAGCACCGGGCGCCGGGTGCATTCGGTGAGTTCTATACATCCGGTAGGATATTTATTTCCCCTAGCTTAATCATGTGCGGGGTCTGAGCTCCACGCCTTTGAAAAAACTGGGTGGAGACGTCGGGGCAGATTAACTATCCGGCCCCTCTTCCTGAAGATACTGCGGACGCTCTTCTGACGAAGATGCTGACTCCGGCTCCTTACAAGGTGTCGGAGAAGACCAAGAAGGCCAAGGGAATCCGAAAGAGTTCCCGACGCCAGGTGTTATCGGACTCATCGTCTGATAACTCCGCGACGCACTCCTCCCCCGAAGATGAGGAGGAGGATGAAGATGCTCCCCCTCCAGTCGGGGGAGACAAGAAAAGGAAGGCCGTCCCAAGCGGGGGGGCGAAGGGTCCAAGAAGGGAAGGACTCTCCTTCCGGACTACTCCACCACTTCCGCCGAAGGCGAAGACGAGTGGCTGCTCAGGGCCAAGCCCCTGGCGAAGTCGTAAGTATTCGGATGCCAGCGTAACTCATAGCATACCTTTGTTGCACTGCCTCTCCTAACGCCGAATTATGACTATGCAGACCGCCACGAGCCCGTATCGACGTATCATCGGACGGCTCCCTGGACTCGTCGGATATGGATAGCGATCCACTTCCGACCACCACCTCCCCTTGCCCTACGGACAATGCCAAGGTATTGTCTCAAGAGGCAGCGGGTTGAGGGGAGATAGTCCTGGAGGCGTCTCAAGGCGACCTTCCGGACTCCGGGAGCAAAGGGAGCAAGGCTCCCGAGGGCTCCGAGTTCGGCCCTCAGCCGAACACCGCGCCGGAACCCCCAGTGGTTCCGGACTCGGGCAGGCGGCCTCCTTCCAAAAGGGGCAAGACGCCTGTGCCGGTGACCTCTGTCCATCCAGAGGCACCGGACAATCTACTGGGAGCCCTTCGCAACGCTTCCATCGACGAAGAGCACCGCACTATTATGAGTGCGGTGGTCCAGAAGGTTCAGTCCGCCAAGAGTGGACTGACTGAAGCCTGTGCCAGCCTTCTAACAGGCTTTGAGGTAAGTTTTTGGAATATGGGGAAAAATATTACCGCATAGACAGTAGCCCCTGATGCTCTGTTCGGTGTTCACAAAGAAAAGCCGAACAGAGGATCAAACAATATCGCAGGAGTCTAATATAAGTATGTCAATATGCGTATGCAGGCTTCGCTGCTGGCATCTGCCGCACTGACTGTGGAGGTCGCCGCACTGAAGCAGGACCTTAAAGGGTCCAAGGACGAGCTCGGCCTTGCCAAGAGGCAGCTCGAGGAGAACAAAGGTAAGTAGTACCTAGTCTATGGATATGTATAAAAAGAATGTGATTGCAAAATGACAGCATCATCGTAAATTTGCCAGGGGCCACGACCGAGGTGGCGACCCTGAAGCAAGTGCTATCCGAGGACGAAAACAAAGCGGCCAAGGAGCGCACCGAGCGGGAAAGGCATGAGGCTCGGGTGGGCGAGGTGCAGCAAGAGCTCCATGCTCTCGTGACGAAGCACGAGGCGTTGGAGCTTGACTTGAAGACGCGAGAGTCCGAGCTTGTCGCGGCCCTCGAGAGCGCAAAGAGTGCCAAGGCCGAAGCCCAAAAGGCCCTCCAGGAGATTGATGCGATGAAGAAGATAGCGGCGGGTAAGGCATTCTATAAGCAAAGCAAGCATGTGAAAGTAAATTACCTATTACTTACCAGAATCCGGAGCTCTCCAAGAGCATTCGCAGATTTGCCTCGCGGCGTGTCGGATGTCGCACAGTTTTACCAGGTCGAGGAGGGAAGCTCAACGGAGAAGCTGTTCTGGTCTCAGTATACTGGGACCGAACACCTGATGCCTCTGAGCGACCAGCTAAAGCAACTGGTCGAGCTGCACAAGGCAGCCGAACAAGCCATGAAGGGCTTTATAGTCTGGATGTGGCATGGCGACGCCCTTCCCAACAGCTACTTCGGCCTGGTGAGGCGGCTTATGGATGCCTGCCCACGGCTGGAAGTCATCAAGCGCTCCGTCTGCATCGAAGGTGCATGCCGGGCTTTCGCCCGTGTGAAGGTGCAATGGGCCAAGCTGGACGCCGTGAAGCTGATTAAGGAAGGGCCACCGGAGGGCAAGGAGCATCGCCACCCCGAGATGTACTATGAGGGTGTCCTGAAGGGTGCTCGTGTCGTAGCGGACGAGTGTACGAAAGATATAATATTCGAGTAAACTCGCTCGTGTAATCCCGTATTTATGAAAACTTGTTCATATGCGCTATGCAACGCTTGTTTGAATTTAAAATATTACCTTCTGTTCGGCTGTTTATCAAATCTGAGAGATGGCTAGTCGTCGGCTTCTGCCCCCACGCCACGAGTGCTGGGGTGTTTGGGA
This sequence comes from Triticum aestivum, assembly GCF_018294505.1. Lineage (NCBI taxonomy): Eukaryota > Viridiplantae > Streptophyta > Magnoliopsida > Poales > Poaceae > Triticum > Triticum aestivum. Next base: position 545,899,159 of record NC_057806.1, on the reverse strand, counting down.
TAAACCTGAGCACTCTTGTTCCCATTTTTGGGTCCTTCGAGGGAGGTCTCAGCACAACGAACAAGGTAATCGGACTATAATGCGTTATCACTCTCATTTAGCCATAGAATTCTATAATTTTAAATTTCGGCGAAGCCCCTAGTATTCGGAAGGCCGAATTCGTGGCGCGATACACGCCTTAAGCCGGACAGGGCCGACTCCTCGCTCTAAGCGGCATAAGCCTTTAGGGACTCGAAACCTCTCGAACAGCGACCAGTCTCTCGCCTTATCATGACAGTCAGTTTTAGCTTTCTCTACTGAGGTGCTTAGCCCGGCAGAACCGGGGCACAATCTCAGTAGTTCTCCTAGTGCTACCATAGCCGATATAGCGGAACGTAAGGTACCAAAACATGGGAGCCGGGCAAACCCAACTATTGACCCAAGACATGATTCAGAGCTGATGCATATAATGCTATAAGTTCGGGGTGCCGCACTGTCGAAAGTGTTCGGACTTCTCACGCCGTATTATGGGGTATGCTTAAGCTCCTAGCGTATTGGTCGTACCTGAGTGTACGGGTGCTGGATGTCATGAATGAACATATATATATAAAAAGAATGCAATAATAGTCTTAATGCTATGCATTTTTTATTCAAAAAGGTGCATTAAAGCAGAATGATACAAGTAGTGCGATAAGCAAAAAGTAGGACTGTTTGACATGTCCCTTCCAAGGGCAAGCTGAGGAATAGTATTAAAGCAAATATTTCACTCGTTATCATAATCCACCTAGGAGTTCCGTGGTGTGACGTAGCTTTATGTCTCCTTGGATGTTGCATCATGTGTTCGGCAATCACGCTGTCGGATAGGGTTTCCAGAGATTGAAGTCCTGAAAGAGAAAAATAACAAAGCGGGAAGCCCCTAGTGCGGTTTAATATGCGTATTGGGGTGTGCCGTAGTTGTGCTCCCCTCCCCGCCTGTGCCCATGGTATCTCTAATGCGTAATTATGTACGCGTGGCACGAATATCGTCGTTTGGCAGGGGCCGGGGGGCGCATTTCTATGCGAGCTCTGTACGTTCCAGGCGGTCCAGTTGCCGATTACTCCGGGCGCGCTTGAAGCTGTCCGGGTCCTTAATCGCCGAACTAGTGGATTGCCTTAAGAGGCTGCTTTGCGCTTCTGCTGTGAGGGTCGCAGTGTGCTCCTCCATTCGGAGAGAGCGCTCTATGTTTCCATTGACTGTGATAACCCCTCGAGGTCCCGGCATCTTGAGCTTGAGATATGCATAATGTTGTACCGCATTGAATCTTGCAAATGCGGTTCGCCCAAGCAGTGCATGGTAGCCACTGCGGAACGGGACTATGTCAAAGATTAATTCTTTGCTTCGAAAGTTATCCGGAGATCCGAAGACCACTTCTAGTGTTACTGAGTCTGTGCAACGGGCCTCTACACCTGGTATGACGCCTTTAAAGGTCGTTTTAGTGGGTTTGATCCTTGAGGGGTCTATACCCATTTTGCGCACTGTGTCCTGATAAAGCAGGTTCAGGCTGCTGCCGCCGTCCATTAGGACTCGAGTGAGGTGAAATCCGTCAATGATTGGGTCTAGGACCAGTGCGGCGAATCCGCCATGACGAATGCTGGGGTGGTCCGTGCGATCGAAGGTGATCGGACAGGAGGACCATGGGTTGACCTTAGGGGTGACTGGCTCCAACGCATATACGTCCCTGAGCGCACGCTTCCGCTCCCTCTTGGGGATGTGGGTTGCGTATATCATGTTCACCGTCCGCACTTGTGGGTGGAACCTCTTTTGTCCTCCGGTGTTCGGCTGCCGGGGCTCCTCCTCGTCATCGCTATGTGACCCCTTATCTTTGTTTTCGGCATTTAACTTGTCGGCCTGCTTGAACACCCAACAGTCCTTGTTGGTGTGGTTGGTTGGCTTGTCGGGGGCGCCGTGTATTTGACATGAGCGATCGAGTATACGGTCCAAATTGGACGGGCCCGGAGTGCTTCTTTTGAATGGCTTTTTCCGCTGACCGGGTTTAGAGCCTTTGAATCCGGCATTGACTGTCGTATCCTCGGTATTGTCGTTGTTAATGCGGCGCTTATGCTTGTTGCGACGTGACCTGCCATTGCCGTCCTTGGTATCCGAAGTACCATGGTTCTTTGATATGTTATTACTACGAGCCAGCCAGCAGTCTTCTTCCGCGCAAAAGCGGGTCATGAGTGTCGTGAGGGCTGCCATAGATTTCGGCTTTTCCTGACCAAGGTGCCGGGCTAGCCACTCGTCGCGGATGTTGTGTTTGAAAGCTGCTAGGGCCTCTGCATCCGGATAGTCGACGATTTGATTTTTCTTTGTTAGGAATTGTGTCCAGAATTGTCTGGCCAATGCCTCTGGCTGCTGAATTATGTGGCTCAAGTCATCGGCATCTGGTGGTCGCACATAAGTGCCCTGAAAGTTGTCGACGAATGCGGCTTCCAGATCTTCCCAACAGCCAATGGACTCTGCAGGCAAGCTGTTGAGCCAATGTCGAGTTGGTCCTTTGAGTTTGAGTGGGAGGTATTTGGTGGCGTGTAGGTCATCACTGCGGGCCATGTGAATGTGCAGGAGGAAATCCTCGATCCATACCGCAGGATCTGTTGTGTCGTCGTATGATTCTATATTTACGGGTTTGAAACCCTCTGGGATTTGATGATCCATTACTCCGTCTGTGAAGCATAAGGGGTGTGCGGCGCCTCTGTACTGGGCTATATCGCGACGCAGCTCGAATGAGTCCTGCCCGCTGTGTTCGGCCCGGCCGGACTTACTTTTACTGTATCTGGCGTGACGATTATCATCTCGCATAGTGGCGCGCCCTCGTGATCCGTAGATCGATCTTGCATGTTTTGCTTTGTCCTCCAATACGTCTCGCAGGTCTGGCGTATTTCCCCATGCCTTTTTATTTGAATGACGTCGGGGTATGGGCTGAGCTTTTGGCTGGAATGTCTCTCTGTCACGGTGTGACGCCCCCGATTTGACTGTACACTAATCATACACGCAAACGTGTACGATCAAGATCAGGGACTCACGAGAAGATATCACAACACAACTCTACCAATAAAATAAGTCATACAAGCATCCTATTAAAAGCCAGGGGCCTCGAGGGCTCGAATACCAGAGCTCGATCATAGACGAGTCAGCGGAAGCAACAATATCTGAGTACAGACATAAGTTAAACAAGTTTGCCTTAAGAAGGCTAGCACAAACTGGGATACAGATCGAAAGAGGCGCAGGCCTCCTGCTTGGGATCCTCCTAAACTACTCCTGGTCGTTCTCAGCGGGCTGCACGTAGTAGTAGGCACCTCCAATGTAGTAGTAGTCGTCTTCAAAGGTGGCGTCTGGATCCTAGGCTCCAACATCTGGTTGCGACAACCAGGTAGAATGGAAAGGGCGGAAAGAGGGAGAAAAGCAACCATGAGTACTCATCCAAAGTACTCGCAAGCAAGGATCTATACTACATATGCATGGGTATATGTGTAAAGGGCCATATCAGTGGACTGAACTGCAGAATGCCAGAATAAGAGGGGGATAACTAATCCTGTCGAAGTCTACACTTCTGGCAGCCTCCGTCTTGCAGCATGTAGAAGAGGGTAGACTGAAGTCCTCCAAGTAGCATCGCATAGCATAAACCTAACCGTTGATCCTCCCCTCGCCGCCTTGTGAGAAAGCGATCACCGGTTGTATCTGGCACTTGGAAGGGTGTGTTTTATTAAGTATCCGGTTCTAGTTGTCATAAGGTCAAGGTACAACTCCAAGTCGTCCTGTTACCGAAGTTCACGGCTATTCGAATAGATTAACTTCCCTGCAGGGGTGCACCACATAACCCAACACGCTCGATCCCATTTGGCCGGACACACTTTCTTGGGTCATGCCCGGCCTCGGAAGATCAACACGTTGCAGCCCTACCTAGGCACAACAGAGAGGTCAGCACGTCGGTCTAAATCCTATGGCGCAGGGGTCTGGGCCCATTGCCCATTGCACACCTGCATGTTGCGAGGGCGGCCGGAAGCAGAACTAGCCCCTTAATACAAGAGCAGGCTTACGTTCCAATCCGGCGCGCGTCGCTCAGTCGCTGACGTCACGAAGGCTTCGGCTGATACCACGACGTCGACTGCCCATAATTGTCCCCGCATAAATGGTTAGTGCGTATAGGCCAGTGGCCAGACTCAGATCAAATACCAAGATCTCGTTAAACGTGTTAAGTATCTGCGAAAGCCGACCAGGGCCAGGCCCACCTCTCTCCTAGGTGGTCTCAACCTGCCCTGTCGTTCCGCCACAAAGTAACCGTCGGGGGCCGTCGGGAACCCAGGCCCACCTCTACCAGGATGGAGCCACCTGCCCCTTCAGCCCCCAACTCCGAACAGTACCACAGGTAATGTAACAGTGTAAAGTATATAGTATAGACCTGTGATCACCTCCCGAAGTAATCACGGCCCAGTAGTATAGCATGGCAGATGGACAAGAGTGTAGGGCCACTGATGGAACACTAGCATCCTATACTAAACATTAGGATAGCAGGTCAAGGTATCAATAACTGTAGCAACAATGACAGGCTATGCATCAGGATAGGATTAACGAAAGCAGTAACATGTTACACTACTCTAATGCAAGCAGTATAGAGAAGAATAGGCGATATCTGGTGATCAAGGGGGGGGCTTGCCTGGTTGCACTGGCAAGAGAGAGGGGTCGTCAACAGCGTAGTCGATCGGGGCACCAGCAGCGGTGTCAGCCTCGTAGTCTACCGAAGAGAAGAGGGGGAAGAAACAATGAATATAATGCAAACAGATGCATAGCAATGCATGACAAGACAAGTAGCGGTACTAGGGGTGCCCTAACGTGGTACGAGGTGATACCGGTGAATGGGGGGAAACATCCGGGAAAATATCCCCGGTGTTTCGCGTTTTCGGACAGATGAATCGGAGGGGGAAAGTTGCATGTTCGCTATGCTAGGGATTTGTGGCGGACGAACGGGCTGCGTATTCGGATTCGTCTCGTCGTTCTGAGCAACTTTCATGTACAAAGTATTTTCATCCGAACTATGGATTATTTTATATTAATTTATAAAGATTTAATAATTATTGGAATTATCTTATTAATTTAATTAGAAAAGGCTATTATGATGTCAGCATCATGTCATCATGAAGTCAACAGGGTCAAAGGTGGACTAGGTCAAATTGACGTGTGGGTCCCATTCGTCATAGGCTCACACTAACTAATCAGTGTTAATTAGCTTGATTACTAGATTAGGTTAACCCATTTAATTAGTTTAGTTAAACAGGATTAATTAACTTAATCAAATTAGTTAATTAAGTAAATAATTAACTAAATTTATTTCTATTATTATTATTATTTTTAATTCTTTTAATTCTATTTTTTATTTTAAAAAAACGTTCTAGGGCGCGGGGCCCAACTGTCATAGGTCCCTGTGGCCTTTAGCGGGTCTGGCGGGCGTGGCCCGAATGGGCGCTGGTCAATGGGGGAGCACCCGGTTGGGCGATGCAGTCGGCCGAAAGCGGGCTGGGACGGCGGCCTGCGAGGAGGCCGCGGGCGAGCGACGCGAGGGGGAGCGGGACGAGCGGGTGAACGCAGGGGGGAATGGCTGGGCGCGGGCAGCACGTAGGCGGGCGAGGCTATGGGCGGCGGCGACAAAAACAGCAGCAGTACAGGCGGGCATGCGGCGCCGGCAGCGAGCGGCGAGCGGAGCGCAGACGCAGGGCCGGCAGGGTCGCGTGGAGGAGTGGACGGGCGCGGTGAGTAGAAGCGCTGAGCAGCCGAAGGAGGAGAAGGCAAGCCGGCTCGGTGGGGCAGTGGTGAGCGCACGCCGAGGAGGCAACGGTAGCGGGGGAATGCAGCGGGCGCATGACGAGCACGCACGGGTCAAGCGGGGGTAGAGAGAAGGAGGAGGCCGGGGCCTCACCGGCGATGGAGGGAAGCGAGGGTGGCGAGGTTCGTTGACGGTCGTTGAGGAGGAAGACGAGGACGGTCCGGCGAGGGAGGGGCGGTGGAGCGGCGCCAACATTGTGGCCAAGCACGGCGGCGACGGGTGGCGCGGGATTGAGCCCCTCCCCGATCCAGAACCAGCCGAGTGGGAGGGGTCCGGGGAGGAGGACGAGTCATCGGGCGAGGGGCTTCTCCGGCGAGGTGGGTCATGGGGCGCCGTCGTCGGGGATCAGCGGTGGGGTCGGCGATGGCGGTCGACGCGGGCGCCGGGGTCGAGGGGAAGCGCCCCCGATCCAGAACGAGGGGAGAGAGTGGGGAAACGAGAGGGAAAGTGGGGATCGTGGGATGGGGGCAACGGGATCGGGGTCGAGCCCGATCCAGATCGTGGGGGCGGCGGGGAGGAGTGGGAGTGGTGCTAGGGTTGACTGGGAGGGGAGTCGGGGTAAGGAGCCATGGGGGTGGGCCGGCTGCCGGACTTGGCCAGTTGGGTCGGGGGCTGCTGGCCGGAGCCCTGGGGGGTTCTTTCCTCTTTTTTGTGTGTTAGTTCTGTTTTGTTTTGATTCTTTTTTCTATTTTCTTTCTGTTTATTTCTAGTTTCTTTTAATTTTTAGTTTTTACAAAAATCACCACTAGTACCTAATTAGTATTTATAAACAAAACTGTGTCACATCAATTCTTAACCGCAATAAAATATTTTTAATATTTTTTTAAAAAATCCAAAAGGTTTTGTTCAATTGTTTACTACGGTTTTTATTAGTTAGAGCCCTTAAATAATTTAAAGGTTTGGTTTCTCCATCGCATTTACACATGATTTATCTGACCCACCTTGGACATTTTGGTTTCATGGTTTGAAAACTTTTGTTGTTTGCCTATATTTTAAATTTGAATTTGAATCATTTTGAACTAGAGTGATTTTATCAATAGCAACCGAGGTGACGTGGCATCATTAGCAAAGGTTTACTGTAGCTTAATTATCCGGGCGTCACAATTCTCCTCCACTACAAGAAATCTCGTCCCGAGATTTAAGAGGGGGGTAAGGGGGAAGGGATTTGGATACGAAATTCTAACGAGTCTTCTCGGTCTTAGTTGCTCTTCTCGAAGAGGTAGATCCATAACGCTGATGTCTTCATACTTCAGCTTGAGGTCATCATGATGACGCCGTCATCCTTTTTTTGGGAACTCCATCGTACTTACGAAAAGGATAAGGAGGTAGCTCTACAACGATAGAATGTTATAAAGGAAAATCAACTAGGGGGGTATCTCAAGAATGAACACAGGAGTATCTCTCGAGTCAAACAAATGAAACACCTTGAGAGCAAATAAAGAAGGTACCATAAAAAGTTTCAAGCGGATAGACAATCGTCGTTGCCTGAAACATCGCGTAAAAGGGGTTCAGAGCAACAAGAATTAGTTTTGAGTCTGATACCAGAATTGACAATTTCTCGGAAGGTGGCTCGTGTATTACCTACGAGGACACGCACGAGGAGTATCTTTGGGAACAAGGGATGTATAGGAGAGTCAGGTTTCGATCCTGTGGAGTTGTGGGTTATGGGCCCACCATGTGGGTTAAAAGTAGCAAGAACGGTGACATCTTGCACGGTTATGATAGCAAGGCACATCAGATAATAACCTGTCAGTTATGTCGGCAACAACATCGGTACCAAGGGCGAGGGATGAAGAGAACGATTTTCCTGCTCGTTGAAACGAGGCGGACCAATAGGCAAAGTTCTCGTCCATCGGTGGCAACCGAAATGTCATCAACAATAGTAACAGGGTCTTGCTGACATAATTGTACAATGAGGTGTTTACATAAGCAGGAGAATATTACTGCTTAGATCATATAGATCACAAGAAAGGTTAAAACAAACAATGGAGAGAAAAATATGATTATCCGATTAAACAGAACAATGGAAAGGAAAATGTGTTTAAACACATATTTCAAGGGTATATCCTTCCCAAGGACAAGCAAAGCACGATATCCATGACAGGATATATTGTAGAAAACTCTTTAGGTAAGGGGAGAGAAATTTCAGGACATTCCCCATACAGCGGTGTTTGGATCATTGAGCAGGAAACATTTAACATTAGGCTTTAAATGTTCTTGTTGAAAATTGGAGTAACATATATATGCTTCGAGATAGCATTGACATGGTCTTCAGGCAAGGTCAGACTCTGGATACACGAAGGGATTCATCATTAAGCCAAGGAGAGGATGAGGAGGTGGCTGATGGACTCAGCGATAATAGAACGAGGTATCCAAAAAGATGGATTTCCACAGTTATGTGAACAAGGAGATAAGATTTGTCAGATCAAATGATATAATGATGTATGCTCAAGGAAAAACATACACAATTAAACATTAGTGGAAAAGGGTTCCCAAAGTAGGGCCTTAGGTAGCATGATCAAATGTTAGAATGGTGATTCAGTGATCAATAGTCTAAGAATGAACGTTCGACCATTAACTTCAAAGTAATAGGGTTGCTAGAAGGGCAGAATCCAATCAGCATCGTTCACCTGTTGGTATCCCGGTTAGATCCAACACGGGGACCAAGAAAGAAAGGTGATGGTGATAAGTATTACATGTATCAAGAATTCTTAGGAGGTGGTGAAATTCTCACGACATTCTTGACATAAAAGATGGTAATACTCCAAGTATCGAAGAATAATTGCCGGATAGCACGGGTCTCCAGGTATAACACCCAACACGAACAAGTTTGTGTTGGAGGGAAAGCAATAATGTTGTCGATGATAACACAAATCATCGAGGGACAAGGATGGTTACTTGTCATCATCCATTTGGTTGATATTCTGGAAGGAATCAAAATGTTGTTTGACGACCACGACAAATTTTGTCGAGAGGCTCCATGAAGATGTAATCGGTCGGCGATGACATCAAGTCAAAGGAATGATGAAGCGAAAGGTTATTGGAACCATGGGTATGACACAAACTCGAAATCAAGTTTGCTGTTCAGGGAGAAATGATATGACGAGGAAGACCGACGTAATATTAGCTCACCGTCGAAATTTGTGCTCCGGGAAAAAGGACCAGGTAGCACAGTTAAAATTTTAGCACAATAATGATATAACCGGTCAGGCTAGGAATGATTGAAGGATTATTAAACTCGTAAGCAACGAAAATTACTTAGAGTTATTGAATTGGAGTGTGGACTCGGTTCAGTTATCGATGTCCTTGAGTGTTTAATAACTCAGAGCCCATGAAAAATTGTAATCAGTGAGAATGTAGTACTTGATGAAGAACTCATAGGTAGTTATGCAGTTCCAAGATAATCTCGAGATACCAGGGGGTAATACTCGAAGACAGATCAAAGTAGAGGTTGGACTGGGGTATTGCTTTGCAGAAGACAAGTACTTCAACTTGTCCGAGAAATGGGATCCAAGAAGAACATATGGTCGGAACCACGATTGCAAAGGATAGATTCACCGATACCAAAGGATATTATATCAAGGAATTAGTTATTATTACAAGAAGCTACCATGATAGGATCTACATTGTGTCCATGGGCATGAACACAGAGTTCAAGGTCGACTCCCACTTCTCCAATGCATAACCTTTCATTCACTTCTCGCGTTCGATGAAGTAGTAGTGTTGAAATTTTATCTGGCAAATACCAAGAGTATGACTCATGAAAACTTTCGAGTTCACACATATTAAGGAAGGCATAGGTTCAACCCATCGAGGCTTCTTAGAACATATACCATGAACTTCGGGAGTAAATAACACAAACTCAAAAGTAGAGCATGGTTGTCAAAAATAGAGGATACAATTTACCAAAGACATTATGTATTAGGTAAAGAATCGCAAGAATTTAGGTCGTCAAGGACACTGTTGGATAATAACCCGGCAATGGGTATGGCGGTCCACAACGGGGCTGATGTGAGTATCAGAACTCAATCAGAGGAAGAAGGAATGCCAAGGCATCAGATTATAGAAACAACTGACTAATTCAAAACTTAATGCACAAATTTTTTTTGATTTCCAAATCAAGGGATCAGAAGCAATCAGTCTGATCGAAAATGAATAAGTTCAATAAACTTAAAAGCACAACCGATCAAGGCATTGATCGGTCGAGAACCAGCTCCTATCCAAATGACGTATGAGCCGAAAGGATAATCCTACGATTCGACTGATGATTGTGTACATTCACAACTTATTGAATCAATGGACTCAAGAATGATAGTGACAAGGGATACTAATGAATATTGCTAGACATATGGAATGCAACCATAATGCAAGCAGACAAGTATTTGCACATCAACAGCTGGCAGAGAATTACCGAAAGACCGGATAGTATATCAATGTACCTTGTGGATCATATGATCAACTAGTAATGAACAGTTCCTCGATAAGGGTGAAGAATTGTTCGTAGGGATATTCATGCGGCAAGGAACTGCGGAGTAGTAAGCATAAAGGATGCTTGGAACATCGGAGAGTATTTGAGGGCACCTTGTAATAACAAGGGCAACTGGGGAGGAAGGTATGAACGACAAAAGTATATAGTCATCCATAAAGATTTATCGTTGGTAGGGATCGCAACGGCGATGGGCACAAGGGTCTCGGGAAAGCATCAGAGAGTGTCTTCCGAATCTTCTAGTGCAACAGGCGATCATCTGGCCTGAAAGGCTCTCCGGGAGGAAGTATTTTCAAGAACCTAAAGTTAGATTTTAGCAAAATCATTTAACCCGAATAGAAGAGAGATCAGAGTCCCAGAGTATAGACAAGAAGTAAAAGATCCTGATATCACCCAATGGCGACGTGTGCCCGTAAGACACACAGCCATGTTAGTAAAAGTTTTGCAATGTCTAGACTCGACTTCGACCAAGGAGTGTGGAAGGGGGATTCCTACAGGCAGTCGACGATACCAACTTGTGACGCCCCCGATTTGACCGTACACTAATCATACACGCAAACATGTACGATCAAGGTCAGGGACTCACGGGAAGATATCACAACACAACTGTACAAATAAAATAAGTCATACAAGCATCATATTACAAGCCAGGGGCCTCGAGGGCTCGAATACCAGAGCTCGGTCATAGACGAGTCAGCGGAAGCAAGAATAGCTGAGTACAGACATAAGTTAAACAAGTTTGCCTCAAGAAGGCTCGCACAAACTGGGATACAGATCGAAAGAGGCGCAGGCCTCCTGCTTGGGATCCTCCTAAACTACTCCTGATCGTTGTCAGTGGGCTGCACGTAGTAGTAGGCACCTCTAGTGTAGTAGTAGCCGTCTTCAACGGTGGCGTCTGGATCCTGGGCTCCAACATCTGGTTGCGACAACCAAGTAGGATGGAAAGGGGGAAAAGAGGGAGAAAAGCAACCGTGAGTACTCATCCAAAGTACTCGCAAGCAAGGATCTATACTTCATATGCATGGGTATATGTGTAAAGGGCCATATCAGTGGACTGAACTACAGAATGCCAGAATAAGAGGGGGATAACTAATCCTGTCGAAGTCTACGCTTCTGGCAGCCTCCGTCTTGTAGCATGTAGAAGAGGGTAGACTGAAGTCCTCCAAGTAGCATCGCATAGCATAAACCTAACCGATGATCCTCCCCTCGTCGCCCTGTGAGAGAGCGATCACCGGTTGTATCTGGCACTTGGAAGGGTGTGTTTTATTAAGTATCAGGTTCTAGTTGTCATAAGGTCAAGGTACAACTCCAAGTCGTCCTGTTACCGAAGATCATAGCTATTCGAATAGATTAACTTCCCTGCAGGGGTGCACCACATAACCCAACACGCTCGATCCCATTTGGCCGGACACACTTTCCTGGGTCATGCCCGGCCTCGGAAGATCAACACGTCGCAGCCCTACCTAGGCACAACAGAGAGGTCAGCACGCCGGTCTAAATCCTATGGCGCAGGGGTCTGGGCCCATCGCCCATTGCACACCTGCATGTTGCGAGGGCGGCCGGAAGCAGAACTAGCCCCCTTAATACAAGAGCAGGCTTACATTCCAATTCGGCGCGCGCCGCTCAGTCGCTGACGTCATGAAGGCTTCGGCTGATACCACGACGTCGGGTGCCCATAACTGTCCCCGCGTAGATGGTTAGTGCGTATAGGCCAGTGGCCATACTCAGATCAAATACCAAGATCTCGTTAAACGTGTTAAGTATCCGCGAACGCCGACCAGGGCCAGGCCCACCTCTCTCCTAGGTGGTCTCAACCTGCCCTGTCGTTCCGCCACAAAGTAACCGTCGGGGGCCGTCGGGAACCCAGGCCCACCTCTACCGGGATGGAGCCACCTGCCCCTTCAGCCCCCAACTCCGAACAGTACCACAGGTAATGTAATAGTGTAAAGTATATAGTATATACCCGTGATCACCTCCCGAAGTGATCACGGCCTAGTAGTATAGCATGGCAGACGGACAAGAGTGTAGGGCCACTGATGGAACACTAGCATCCTATACTAAACATTAGGGTAGCAGGTAAAGGTATCAACAACTGTAGCAACAATGATAGGCTATGCATCAGGATAGGATTAACGAAAGCAGTAACATGCTACACTACTCTAATGCAAGTAGTATAGAGAAGAGTAGGCGATATCTGGTGATCAAGGGGGGCTTGCCTGGTTGCACTGGCAAGAGAGAGGGGTCGTCAACAGCGTAGTCAATCGGGGCACCAGCAGCGGCGTCAGCCTCGTAGTCTACCGGAGAAAAGAGGGGGAAGAAACAATGAATATAATGCAAACATATGTATAGCAATGCATGACAAGACAAGTAGCGGTGATAGGGGTGCCCTAACGTGGTACGAGGTGATACCGGTGAATGGGGAGAAACATCCGGGAAAATATCCCCGGTGTTTTGCGTTTTCGGACAGATGAATCGGAGGGGGAAAGTTGCGTGTTCTCTATGCTAGGGATGTGTGGCGGACGAACGGGCTGCGTATCCGGATTCGTCTCGTCGTTCTGAGCAACTTTCATGTACAAATTATTTTCATCTGAACTACGGATTATTTTATATTAATTTATAAAGATTTAATCATTATTGGAATTATCTTATTAATTTAATTAGAAAAGGCTATTATGATGTCAGCATGATGTCATCATGAAGTCAGTAGGGTCAAAGGTGGACTAGGTCAAATTGACGTGTGGGTCCCATTCGTCATAGGCTCACACTAACTAATCAGTGTTAATTAGCTTGATTACTAGATTAGGTTAACCCATTTAATTAGTTTAGTTAAACAGGATAATTAACTTAATCAAATTAGTTAATTAAATAAATAATTAACTAAATTTATTTCTATTATTATTATTTTTTAATTTTTTAATTCTATTTTTTTATTTTTTAAAAACGTTCTGGGGCACGGGGCCCAGCTGTCATAGGTCCCTGTGGCCTTTAGCGGGTCTGGCGGGCGCGGCCCGAACGGGCGCTGGTCAATGGGGGAGCACCCGGTTGGGCGATGCGGGTGCCAGTGGCCACGGCGGTGCGGCCACAGTCGGTCGAAAGCGGGCTGGGACGGCGGCCTGCGAGGAGGCCGCGGGCGAGCGACGCGAGGGGGAGCGGGACGAGCGGGTGAACGCAGGGGGGAATGGCTGGGCGCGGGCAGCACGCAGGCGGGCGAGGCTATGGGCGGCGGCGACAGAAACAACAGCAGTACAGGCGGGCACGCAGCGCCGGCAGCGAGCGGCGAGCGGAGCGCAGACGCAGGGGCGGCAGGGTCGCGTGGAGGAGTGGACGGGCGCGGTGAGTAGCAGCGCTGAGCAGCCGAAGGAGGAGAAGGCAAGCCGGCTCGGTGGGGCAGTGGTGAGCGCGCGCCGAGGAGGCAACGGTAGCGGGGGAACGCAGCGGGCGCATGACGAGCATGCACGGGTCAAGCGGGGGTAGAGAGAAGGAGGAGGAGGTCGGGGCCTCACCGGCGATGGAGGGAAGCGAGGGCGGCGAGGTTCGTTGACGGCCGTTGAGGAGGAAGACGAGGACGGTCCGGCGAGGGAGGGGCGGTGGAGCGGCGCCGACGTTGTGGCCGAGCACGGCGGCGACAGGTGGCGCGGGATTGAGCCCCTCCCCGATCCAGAACCAGCCGAGTGGGAGGGGTCCGGGGAGGAGGACGAGTCATCGGGCGAGGGGGTTCTCCGGCGAGGTGGGTCGCGGGGCGCCGTCGTCGGGGATCAGCGGTGGGGTCGGCGATGGCGATCAACGCGGGCGCCGGGGTCGAGGGGGAAGCGCCCCCGATCCAGAACGAGGGGAGAGAGTGGGGAAACGAGAGGGAGAGTGGGGATCGTGGGATGGAGGCGACGGGATCGGGGTCGAGCCCGATCCAGATCGTGGGGGCGGCGGGGAGGAGTGGCAGTGGTGCTAGGGTTGACTCTGAGGGGAGTCGGGTTAAGGAGGCATGGGGGGTGGGCCGGCCTGGCCGGGACTTGTCCCAGTTGGGTCGGGGGCTGCTGGGCCGGAGCCCGGGGGGGTTCTTTCCTCTTCTTTTTTTTGTGTGTTAGTTCTGTTTTTGTTTTGATTCTTTTTCTTATTTTCTTTTCTGTTTTATTTCTAGTTTCTTTTAATTTTTAGTTTTTACAAAAATCACCACTAGTACCTAATTTAGTATTTATAAACAAACTGCTGTCACATCAATTCTTAACCCACAATAAAATATTTTTAATATTTTTTTAAAAATCCAAAAGGTATTTGTTCAATTGTTTTCACTATGGTTTTAATTAGTTTAGAGCCCTTAAACAATTTATCAAGGTTTGGTTTCTCCATCGCATTTACACATGATTTATCTGACCCACCTTGAACATTTTGGTTTCATGGTTTGAAAACTTTTGTTGTTTGCCTATATTTTAAATTTGAATTTGAATTGTTTTGAACTAGAGTGATTTTATCAACCGCAACCGAGGTGACGTGGCATCATTAGCAAAGGTTTACTGTAGCTTAATTATCCGGGCGTCACACGCGGCCATGAGGTGGCCGATCAGCCGCGTCATACGCCGGGGATGTAGGTTTTAGTGCTTCCTCCTCCAGTCGGGGTAGCAACCTGCATTTTGGGTAACTCTTGGAGGGGCGTTCGAGTTTATACTCTTCGGCCGCCAGGACTTCAGTCCATCTATCAGCTAGCAAATCTTGATCAGCTTTGAAGCTGATGCTGCTTTTTCTTAAGGCTATTTGCCGTGGCTATAAGCCGGCGCTTGAAGCGCTCTTGTTCGACGGGATCCTCTGGCACGGCGAATTCGTCATCGCCGAGGCTTGCCTCGTCTTCGAAGGGGGCATGTAATTATCATCCTCCGCCTCTCCATCTACCGCTCTCTCAGGAGGGCTGGCTCCTCCATCCTCCTGCTCTAAATCTTGCTAGAGGGGTTTGTTGTTGTCTTCGGCACTGTCCGGAGTGCTATTATCTCCAGTGCCGGTATCACCACTTTTGCCTTGGCGGGACTTAGAGCGGCACCGATGACGCCGGCGCTTGGGTTGCTTCTTGGAGGGGTCATCCTCCATCGTCTCGTCGCCATTGCCTTCTTTAGGTGTGTCCACCATGTATATATCGTATGGTGAGGTGGTTGTCCAGTGCCCTGTGGGCAGTGGTTCCTCTTCGCCTACTGCATCGTCGTCCATACCTTCGATGTCTTCGGAGTCGAAGTCGAGCATGTCGGTTAAGTCATCTGCATCCCAATCCTGCCGGATGTAGTTCGGCCAGGCCTCTCCTGACAAGGAGAGAGACCTTAATGAGTTCAGTATGTCGCCAAAGGGCGAGTGCTGAAAAATATCCGCGGAGGTAAACTCCATGATCAGCGCCCAATCAGATTCGACATGAACGGGCGCAGGCGGTTTGGAGTCAGTGGCCGGAGAAGGATCCGGCAATTTGGCAACACGGCTCTCGTGAAGGGTAAGGTCGATATTCGGCTCGATCACCGCAGAGGGTACGGCCTCCGTGATGGGGTCTATCCACCCGTCCTTGGATGGCGAAACTGGCTCCGAATTGAGGATCGGAGCGGCTGCCGGTGCGATCTCCTGAATACGGTCCGGTGGTAGAGCTAAATCGTACTCATCGTGACCGCATGGCGCACAAGGCAGGGGCTCGAATCCGTCGAAGATCAAGTCTCCGCGGATATCGGCCATGTAGTTTAAGCTTCCAAACCTGACCTGGTGGCCAGGGGCGTAACTTTCGATTTGCTCCAGATGGCCAAGCGAGTTGGCCCGCAGTGCGAAGCCACCGAACACAAAGATCTGTCCGGGGAGAAAAGTCTCACCCTGGACTGCATCGCTATCGATGATCGTAGGAGCCATCAAGCCTAACAGCGACGACACAGAGGAACTCTCAATGAAAGCACCAATGTCGGTGTCAAAACCGGCAGATCTCGGGTAGGGGGTCCCGAACTGTGTGTCTAAGGCAGATGGTAATAGGAGGCAGGGGACACGATGTTTTACCCAGGTTCGGGCCCTCTTGATGGAGGTAAAACCCTATGTTCTGCTTGATTTATTCTTGATGATATGAGTATTACAAGAGTTGATCTACCACGAGATCAGAGAGGCTAAACCCTAGAAGCTAGCCTATGGTATGATTGTATGTTGTCCTACAGACTAAAACCCTCCGGTTTATATAGACACCGGAAAGGGCTAGGGTTACACAAGGTCGGTTACAAGGAGGAGATATACATATCCGTATTGCCTAGCTTGCCTTCCACGCCAAGTAGAGTCCTATCCGGACACGAGACGAAGTCTTCAATCTTGTATCTTCATAGTCCAACAGTCCGGCCAAAGGATATAGTTCGGCTGTCCGGAGACCCCCTAATCCAGGACTCCCTCAATTACATTGAATAGATCTCCAAGAAGATCGAGGAGAACTTTGTATTGAGATCCAAAGAGAGAAAAGAAGCCATCTAGCTAATAACTATGGACCCGAAGGTCTATGGTAAACAACCCACACATCATCAGAGAGGCTATGGTGTTGATGTAGAAGCCCTCAGTGATCGATTCCCCCTATGGCGAAGCTTCGGAAAAGGCCCCAAGATGGGATCTCTTGGGTACAGAAGGTTGCGGTGGTGGAAATAGGGTTTCGTGGTGCTCGTGGATATTTTTGGGATATATGGATATATATATAGGAGGAAGAAGTAGGTCGGTGGAGCTATGAGGGGCCCACGAGGGTGGGGGCGCACCCAGGGGGCAGGCGCACCTCCCTGCCTCGTGGCCTCCTCGCTCCTTTCTTGATGTCTACTCCAAGTCTACTGGATCGCGTTTCTTCCAAAAGTAACTCTCCCGAAGGTTTCATTTCGTTTGGATTCCGTTTGATATTCCTTTTCTGCAAAACACTGAAATAGGCAAAAAAAACAGCAATTTGCACTGGGCCTTCGATTAGTAGGTTAGTCCCAAAAATAATATAAAAGTGTACAATAAAACCCATTAAACATCACTACACCACAACACTGATGCAATGGCACACAATCTGCCTGGAGAAAGTCATTAAGTCATTAAGGTGGCAGAAAAACTGCCGGGGATTACTTCTCCCGGCAGATAAACTATTCCCGGCAGTTTCTCTGCCCTGGCGCTTGCATTTCTCGGCAGTTAGTTTTCTCCTGGCAGATTGGTGGTGACACGTGAAATACTGTTACTGGCTGTGGAACTGCCGGCACAAACATGTCTACCCGGCAGTTAATATGCCATCACGTTGTTCACTTGCAAACTGTTCAACATATCTCTAGTTTAATATCCATTATCTATGTCAGCTGATTTGGACAAATGTCACAACTTGTATATACACTTAAATCAAAGTTACATACAGCCTCGTCCAAAACCTTAAAAGTTTAGAAACATTCATAGACTAATAATTCAGTACTTCATCGTCCATACATGTGTTCAGTAGCATTCAGCTACAAGGGTACACAAATTTTACATAAGAAAATAATATTTTATATCTTCAAACTGAGCTACACAAATGGTTAAGCACATCGCATGGCTGCAACCATGTCCAGGAAGACAAATTACATGTTCACTCTTTTGTACACTAGATTCCACCCTTTGCGCCGCTGGCGCAAGAACGAAACAAAGGCGAAGTAAGTAGAACAGAAGCAATGTGGAGTTCAATTATCATTGGCCCATAATAACTGCGTGTCAGGTACTTTAAGGCCTATAGAAGGAGCTGCAGGCGCACAATCATAAGACTTATCATCTGCAAATAGACTTTATATTCCCAGAAAGATAACACATGTTAAATTAGTCTAAAGATAAATAAAAATGGTCTAAAGGGGTACTTCAGCACGTGATCCACAAGGAAGCAATCACTTTTCATTACACACAAAAAATACTGCAATATTCATGATCATGAGAATAAAAATAAATTTGTATAATGTAAATTGGATCATTGTATTGCTTCAACTTAACACGAGAGTGTTACAAATCTGGAATCACTCTGCCTATTTACACACTAGCACCCAACCTCATTTTTCATAGCAGGCAAACACAAGAATAAAAACAGATTTGATTTGATTCAATAGTTATAGGAGTAATTGAAAATTTAGCATTATATAGTTCTTCCCTTTATCTTAACATAAAGAGAGTTTCGCAAATCAGAAATCGCTTCACCTAAGCTATATGCACAATTGTACATACGAACCCCCATTGTTTCTGTAGACGTGCTAAGGAGTGATGCTCCATTCCTGTGAACCTTCTTCTGTAATGTGATTCCCTTCTAAATTTCTGCTTCTACAGTGCCTAACAACATTTACAGGAAACCATGAAACAAACATTTTTTCAATTGCAAACAACCAACCCAGATTAAATTTAAAACTAAACCAGAGAAGCAAAAGGAGAACAAATATAGTTTTCACGTCCAACCGTCGAGCCTTTCTCAAGGATGGCTAAACAGATTAGTGGTGTAGAACGAACAACAAGAAGGTTTCCTTTTTAATTCCAAGAACAATCAAGACAAAATGCTAACTTGTATTACTGGACTGAGTTTACAAACAAATAAGAATAGGTCCGGTGTTTTGACCTAAGCATCAGAAATGTCTCCAGTCCTATTAAACAAAGCGTATTTCATCAGCCATAAACACCACACGAGTACCCAAAAGTATTATTGAGCAAGTTGATGATTTAGTTAATAAATGAATGCGTATCACAAAAGTTATTAATCTCTCGCAATCATATAACCTTGTCGATGATGGGACAAGTAGATGACGCTAATCAAAGTACACCTAGAGCAACTATGAAGCAGTATCTAACCAGTATATAGGAAATGAACCTGGATGAGGTGTATGCTGATGGGCAACAAAAGCTTCAATATTGGACAATGGAGAAAAGAAGATCATCTGCCTTAATAGCCTTATAGGACATCTTGCAACATTGTAAAAAACATAGACATGTCACTGGTCAGGTTAAAACCTCAAAACAATGAAAAAAGAACTAAAATTCGTATATTTTCCACTTCAGGCATCAGGCATATGGATCTCTCACCAGTAAGTGTGCCATAATTTGCAAGTGTTTTGGCAAACATATCATGTACACCCATAGCCGAGAAAAATATACCCGATGTGAAGATGATTTATAAGCATATTGCCTCTTCGATCACCTCCACCTCGTTCACCAAGACCTAATTCAGTCAGGAAAACAGAGAGAGATTGAACCAAATGAGCTTGCAATGTTCTCTCTGGCCTCCAACAACTTTTGCGTGAATAATTAGAAAATGGACAAAAGAAGATCACCTGCCCTACTCAGGTCTTGGTGAGTATACGAAATACAGTAAGTAATTGCAGGAATCACTTACCCATAAAAGGCATAAATACTGATGGCATATTGTTTAGTTAACAAAAAAACTACCAATCCATCTTCATAGGTCAGAGTGGCTAGCACGCGAAACTTAAATCCTCTTACTCGAACAACACATTCTGCAACACATATAGAAATCAACTCTTGTGAAACAGCATTACAAACTCTTACCAATCCATCTTCTCCGAGGGCATAACCCAAGGCATCTCCGATTTACACACACAATCTACACATTTTCTCATCATACAAATTAGGAGGCAGGTCAACTGTGGGCTTCAAGGTTGCTAGACGCCAGTACTGAAACAGTAGCAGGCAATTGTGAGTGATATTAACAAGAAAACAATGCTTTGGCACTAAGGAACAGTTCTATCTAATAAAAAGATGACAGCGGTACCTTAACTGCTAGTACTATTGTCTAATAAGAGTGAGGCATAGGCTAAAGAAAATGTCGCAAAACTTATTATATGTTTAATCCTACATTTGAGAAATTAGTATAGAAGCATTTTGTTACCAACTACCAGCAGGAAAAAAATATGTTACCTCAACACTGAACTGCTATGAAACATTTAGCTAGATGATAAATCAGGGCAGGAAAAGTAGCTACTTTTCTAGAGCAAATTTTAATATCAAATCCACATTCATGTCTACAAATTTAGCTCTTCTAGATGCAGGCACCAAAAACTTTATAGAGCGCTGTATTTATATAGTATTCAGTTGTGCAATGTCTGAACCTTAATAAATAAAGACCGATCCATGTACCTAAAAAGGGTGGATACAAGCAAATGAAATTTTACAAATCATAGCACATATACTTGCATATTAAGATAACAAAATGAAATATGACATTACACGTACACTAACCTGGCTGAAACCCTTTGCAAATCATGGGCACTAGAAATTCATCAAACAAACCACAACTACTAGAACTAGTCTCCAATCCTTTCACTGATAGAACCTGCATCAATTTGGTAGCAAGAAAAAAAAATAAGGAAGACTTGAGCCTAGTATAACTCGGTGGAAGGGGAAATCTGGCTTCCTACGGACAACTGGACAACTCCCACCGTGAGTTCTCAATCGAACACGGGAGGAGAGGTTCACAACCTTGGTAAGGAAAATCTCACCTGCATCGAGTTTCCACTGGGACGGATCTACGGAGCGTGAGCATAGCATGGAGAGGAGGCACCGCGCTCGCCATTGGCGGCAAGGAAGCCATGGTGGGGAACCCGCCCATGCTCGTCACCGCGGAGGAGGGACGCGACCGGCGGCGTCGATCAGTTCTGGTAGTGGTGTCGAAGGGAGGGAGGCGACTTCCATCTCGCACACCACAAGCGTCTGGAGGGAGGCGACGCCGAGATCCAAGCACTACCGCCATAGATCCCCATGGGGTTGCACAGATCAGCCCGGGGGGTGGGGGCGTTTGGAGGGCGTGGTCAACGGCAGAGGTGGTGGCGGCGGCGCTGGCGGCGGCGGTCGAGGAGGAGGAGGAGGAAGGGTTCGATTTGTGGCTGAACAGGTCGGGTGGCGGCCGATGGCTGTAATTCCTTTTTCTTTTGGTGAAAAAATTTGGTCTGTCGCGCGCTCTCCCACGCCAACGCGCGCGTTTTGGGCCAAATTATGTGGGCTCGCGCCACGGACAGGCCCGGCAGATACTGAGCCGTAGTTCAGTCTCCCGGCATATTTAATGACCTACGATGTAGACATCATTGCTGGCAGTGCACGTGCCCTTATTGCTTAACTTCTACCGGCAGTTTTTCCGTCATTATGTGCTTCTAGCGGCAGTAACAACATCCCCGGTAAATGATTTGCCCTTATTCTCTTATTTCTCCTGGCAGTTAATTGCCCCAAATTTAGTGTTGTGGTGTAGTGCATTCAAAATAGATAATATAATAGCATGGAACAATAAAAAATTATAGATACGTTGGAGACGTATCAAGCATCCCCAAACTTAATTATTGCTCGTCCTCGAGTAGGTAAATGATAAAAACAAAAATTTTGATGTGGAATGCTATCTAGCATAATTCTCAATGTAATTTTTTTTATTGTGCCATGAATATTCAGATCCGAGAAACTTAAGACAAAAGTTTAATATTGACATAAAAATAGTAATACTTCAAGCATACTAAGTAAGCAATCATGTCTTCTCAAAATAGCATGACCAAAGAAAGTTCATCCCTACAAAATCATATAGTTTGGTCATGCTCCATTTTCATCACACAAGAATGCTCTCATCATGCACAATCCCGATGACAAGCCAAGCAATTGTTTCATACTTTAGTAATCTCAAACTTTTTTCAATTTTTACGCAATAAATGAGCGTGAGTCATGGATATGGCACTATGGGTGAAATAGAATATAATGATGGAGGTTATGTGGAGAAGACAAAAAAAGGAGAGGAAGTCTCACATCGACGCGGCTAATCAACGGGCTAGGGAGATGCCCATCAATTGATGTTGATGCAAGGAGTAGGGATTGTCATGCAACGGATGCACTAGAGCTATAAATGTATGAAAGCTCAACAAAAGAAACTAAGTGGGTGTGCATCCAACTTGCTTGCTCATGAAGACCTGGGGCATTCGAGGAAGCCCATTGTTGGAATATACAAGCCAAGTTCTATAATGAAAAATTCCCACTAGTATATGAAAGTGACAAAACAAGAGACTCTCTATCATAAAGATCATGGTGCTACTTTAAAGCACAAGTGTGGAAAAAAGAATAGTATCATTGTCCTTTTTTATTTCTCTCTTTTTTGGGCCTTTTTTGGCCTTTCACTTTTTTGGGACAATGCTCTATTAATGATGATCATCACACTTATATTTATTTACAACTCAATGATTACAACTTGGTACTAGAACAAAATATGACTCTGTATGAATGCCTCCGGTGGTGTACAGGGAAGGGCAATGAATCAAGAGTGACATCTATGATAAATTATGCATGGTGGCTTTGCCACAAATACGATGTCAACTACATGATCATGCAAGGTAATATGACATTGATGAAGCGTGTCATAAATGAAATGGTGCAAAGTTGCATGGCAATATATCTCGGAATGGCTATGGAAATGCCATAATAGGTAGGTATGGTGGCTGTTTTGAGCAAGATATAAGGAGGTTTATCTGTTATAGAGCGTATCATATCACGGGGTTTGGATGCACCGGCGAAGTTTGCGCCAACTCACAAGGTGAGAAAGGGAAATGCGCGGTACCGAAGAGGCTAGCAATGATGGAAAGGTGAGAGTGTGTATAATCCATGGAATCAAAATTAGTCATAAAGAACTCACATACTTATTGCAAAAATCTACAAGTCATCAAAAACCAAGCATTACGCGCATGCTCCTAGGGGGGTAGATTGGTAGGAAAAGACCATCGCTCGTCCCCGACCGCCACTCATAAGGAAGACAATCAAAGAACACCTAATGTTTCAAATTTGTTACACAACGGTTACCATACGTGCGTGCATGCTGCGGGACTAGCAATCTTCAACACAAGTATCTCTCAAATTCAAAACTACTCAACTAGCACAATTCTAATATCACCATCTTTATATCTCAAAACAGTTATCAAGTATCAAACTTCTCATAGTATTCAATGCACCTTTTTATGAAAGTTTTTATTATATCAATCTTGGATGTCTATCATATTAGGACCAATTTTATAGACAAAGCAAATTACCATGCTGTTCTAAAGGACTCTCAAAATAATATAAGTGAAGCATGAGAGATCAATAATTTCTATAAAATAAAACCAATACCGTGCTCTAAAAGATATAAGTGAAGCACTAGAGCAAAATTATCTAGCTCAAAAGATATAAATGAAGCACATAGAGTATTCTTATAAATTCCGATTCATGTGTGTCTCTCCCAAAAGGTGTGTACAGCAAGTATGATTGTGGTAAACTAAAAAGCAAAGACTCAAATCATATAAGACGCTCCAAGCAAAACACATGTCATGTGGTGAATAAAAATATAGCCTCAAGTAAAGTTACCGATGGACGAAGACGAAAGAGGGGATGCCTTCCGGGGCATCCCCAAGCTTAGGCTTTTGGTTGTCCTTGAATTTTACCTTGGGGTGCCTTGGGAATCGCCAAGCTTAGTCTCTTGCCACTCCTTATTCCATAATCCATCAAATCTTTACCCAAAACTTGAAAACTTCACAACACAAAACTCAACATAAAATCTCATGAGCTCCGTTAGTATAAGAAAACAAACCACCACTTAAGGTACTGTAATGAACTCATTCTTTATTTATATTGGTTTTAAACCTACTTTATTCCAACTTCTCTATGGTTCATACCCTCCGATACTAGCCATAGATTCATCAAAATAAGCAAACAACACACGAAAAACAGAATCTGTCAAAAACAGAACAGTCTGTAGTTATCTGTAGGTTTGGAATACTTATGTAACCCCAAAAATTCTTAAATAAATTGGTGGACGTGAGGAATTTGTCTATTAATCATCTGCAAAAAGAATCAACCTAATCGCACTCTGCAGTAAAAATGGCAGCAAATCTTGTGAGCGCTAAAGTTTTTGTTTTTTTACAGCAAGATCGCAAAAACTTCCCCCAAGTCTTCCCAAAGGTTCTACTTGGCACAAACACTAATTAAAAGCATAAAACCACATCTAAACAGAGGCTAGATGAATTATTTATTACTAAACATAACCAAAAATCAAGAAACAAAAATAAAATTGGGTTGCCTCCCAACAAGCGTTATCGTTTAACGCCCCTAGCTAGGCATAAAAGCAATAATAGATCTAGGTATTATCATCTTTGGTAGGCAATTCTTCAATAGAACACTTTATAACCCTTGGGAGTTTCCTTCTTTTTATTAATGATCGAACTCCTAGTCAAGAAATCGAGAAATGCATTTGTCGCAAAAGGTTCCTTAATGATATTGAAGAAGTTGGGGTGAACACTTATTGATTTGAGATCCACATTTTCCTTACTACAAGATTCACCCTTATTTTTAGGAACATACATTAATTTGGTAATCTTGGTAGTAGGAGGATTTGGAATATTTTTAACGGATGAAAAGGTAGACCCTAAATTAGTAATAATATCCTCAAGTTTACCAATTCTTGTGGAATCTTGATCCATTCTTTCATTAGCTATAGGTTCTTTTTCTTTAAAAAAAATTAAGAGTAACCCCTACCTTAGATCCATATTGGGTGATTTGGTTGTGGATCTTTTTATCCAAATTTTCAATCAACTCCACAGAGGCAACTTTATTTTCAATAATTTCAAGCCTTTGCATCACATGTTCCAAAGTTAAAATAGTTCCATTAACCAAAAGAGGTGGTGGGCCAAACAAATCTATCATAGCATTATAAGAATCAAAAGTATGGCTACCCAAGAAATTCCCTCCGGTAATGGTATCAAGAATATATCTGTTCCAAGGAGTGATGCCTACATAAAAATTGCGAATAAGAAAGGAAGTGGATTGCTTCCTACTAGATCTATTCTGAGCATTGCAAATTCTATGTCAAGCATCTTTTAGATTTTATCCCTCCCTTTGTTTACAATTAAGAACTTCATGATCGGGAGTACTAACAATGATAGAAGGATTAGCCATGACGACACACGGCGACACAAGAAGCAAGAGGAAAAAGAGGCGAACGGAAAACGCCAAGGGTGAAGTGGGGGAGAGGAAAACGAGAGGCAAATGGCAAATAAAATGTGAGGTATAAGAGTTTGTGATGGGTACTTGGTATGTCTTGACTTGTGCGTATATCTCCCCGGCAACGGCGCCAAATCCTTCTTGCTACCTCTTGAGCACTACGTTGGTTTTCCCTTGAAGAGGAAAGGGTGATGCAGCAAAGTAGCGTAAGTATTTCCCTCGGTTTTTGAGAACCAAGGTATCAATCCAGTAGGAGACTACACGCAAGTCACCTCGCACCTACACAAACAAATAGAACCTCACAACCAACATGATAAAGGGGTTGTCAATCCCTTCACGGTCAGTTACGAGAGTGAGATCTGATAGAGATAATAAGATAAATATTTTTGGTATTTTTATGATATAGATTGAAAGTAAAGATTACAAAGTAAAATAGATTGGAAACTTATATGATGGAAAATAGACCCGGGGGCCATAGGTCTCACTAGTGGCTTCTCTCAAAATAGCATAAGTATTACGGTGGGTAAACAAATTACTGTCGAGCAATTGATAGAAAAGTGCATAATTATGAGAATATCTAGGCATGATCATGTATATAGGCATCACATCCGTGACAAGTAGACTGAGGGAGTCCTGGATTAGGGGGTGTTCGGGTAGCCGGACTATACCTTCAGCCGGACTCCTGGACTATGAAGATACAAGATTGAAGACTTCGTCCCGTGTCCGGATGGGACTTTCCTTGGCGTGGAAGGCAAGCTTGGCGATGCGGATATTCAAGATCTCCTACCATTGTAACCGACTCTGTGTAACCCTAACCCTATCTGGTGTCTATATAAACCGGAGGGTTGTAGTCCGTAGGCAATCAACTCCATACACAACAATCATACCATAGGCTAGCTTCTAGGGTTTAGCCTCCTTGATCTCGTGGTAGATCTACTCTTGTACTACCCATATCATCAATATTAATCAAGCAGGAGTAGGGTATTACCTCCATCGAGAGGGCCCGAACCTGGGTAAAAAACATCGTGTCCCTTGTCTCCTGTTACCATCCGGCCTTGACGCACAGTTCGGGACCCCCTACCCGAGATCCGCCGGTTTTGACACCGACATTGGTGCTTTCATTGAGAGTTCCTCTGTGTCGTCGCCTTTAGGCCCGATGGCTCCTTTGATCATCAACAACGATACGGTCCAGGGTGAGACTTTTCTCCCCGGACAGATCTTCGTCTTCGGCGGCTTCGCTCTGCGGGCCAATCCGCTCGGCCACCTGGAGCAGATCGAAAGCTACGCCCCTGGCCATCAAGTCAGGTTTGGAAGCTTAAACTACACGGCTGACATCCGCGGAGACTTGATCTTCGACGGGCTCGAGCCACGGCCAAGTGCGCCGCACTATCTCGAGGGGCATGATCTAGCTCTGCCCCCGGACAGTGTCCTGGAGGCCGCACACGCATCGGTTCCGACCCCTAACTCGGAGCCTATTGCGCCAATTGAGGATGAGCGGTTGGACGTCACCTCGGGGGCTGCGATCCCGAAAGCGATCGAGCCGAACGCTAGCCCCGCACTCTGCACGACCCGTGACTCCGAGGATCCGGACTCCTCCCCGGACTCCGAACCCCCCGCGCCCCTGCCAATCGAATCCGATGGGGCGCCGATAATGGAGTTCACCACCGCAGACATCTTTCAGCATTCGCCTTGTGGCGATATCCTGAACTCTCTCAAGTCTCTCTCCTTATCAGGAGAGCCCTGGCCGAACTACGGTCAGCGAGGATGGGATACGGACGATGAAGAAATTCAAAGCCCACCCACCACCCACTTGGTAGCCACTGTCGACAATTTAAACGACGTGCTCAACTTCGACTCCGGAGACATCGACAGCATGGATGACGATGCAGGAGATACCGACGAACCAACGCCCATAGGGCATTGGACAGCCACCTCATCTCACGATGTGTACATGGTGGATACCCCTAAAGGAAGCGACAACGAGGAAAAAGGGGATGGGACGGGAGATCGACCCCCCGAAAAGCAATCAAAGCGTCGGCGTAAACGCCGACCCAAGCCCCGCCTCGACAAAAACCCAGCCATAGAGCAGGACGAGCCGGTAGACGACGAGCAGGCCTTAGAGCAACCGTCCGAACAGGGCAACACGGATAGAGAAACCGAACATCCCTCCCCCGGCGAAAACGGCATTCCGGACGACCTCACGCCGAATAAACCTATGGAGCAGAAGAATCTCCACGAAAGGCTCGTTGCAACTGCACGCAGCCTAAAGAAGCAGAAGCGGAAGCTAAAAACAGCGGAAGACGCACTCCGGATTAGATGGAGCAAAGTAATCAATACCACAGATAAGTACGGCGACAGTCGCCGCACTAAAAGCTATCCGAAAAGAAAGCTACTGCCTGAATTCGACGAAGAGGCCCTAGAGCCCTCGCATTCAAAAAATGAAAAAGCCACACGGTCGGATAGACGACCCCATAAAGCGGCAAGCGGCGCCGCACCTAAATCGGCATGCGACCCACTTAAGGATTCGCATCATGGCCCAGTCAGGTCCATTTATGGGCCAAGAAAGCAAGCTCTCGTAAGCAACGCTATGAAGCCATCATCAGAATCCGGCACACCCAAATACAGGGGCGCCGCACACCCCCTATGTTTCACCGATGAGGTCCTGGACTATGAATTCCCAGAGGGATTCAAACCCGTAAACATAGAGGCATATGATGGAACAACAGACCCTGGAGTCTGGATCGAGGATTATATCCTCCACATACACATGGCTAGAGGAGATGATCTCCACGCCATAAAATATCTACCCCTTAAGCTTAAAGGGCCAGCCCGGCATTGGCTTAAAAGCCTTCCCGAAAACACAATTGGAAGCTGGGAAGAGCTCGAGGATGCTTTCCGAGCAAACTTTCAAGGGACCTATGTCCGCCCTCCGGATGCAGACGATCTTAGTCACATAACTCAACAACCCGGAGAATCAGCTCGGCAGTTCTGGAATAGATTCCTCACTAAAAAGAATCAGATAGTCGACTGTCCGGACGCCGAAGCCTTAGCAGCTTTCAGGCATAACGTCCGAGACGAATGGCTCGCCAGACACCTCGGCCAAGAAAAGCCAAGAACAATGGCCGCACTAACAAGCCTCATGACCCGCTTTTGTGCAGGGGAGGACAGCTGGTTGGCAAGGTGCAGCCCCAGCGACCCAAGTACATCCGAAACTAGGGATGGAAACGGAAAACCGCGACGCAACAAGGACCGTCGCCGGACTAAGGACAAAAGTCCGAAGAGCACGGCAGTCAATGCCGGATTCAAAGGCTCACGACAAAATCAGGAAAAATCGCCCCCTCAGGATAACAGGGACGATCCATCCAACCTAAATAAAATCCTGGACAGGATATGTCAGATACACAGTACTCCCGGGAAGCCTGCTAACCATACCCACAGAGACTGTTGGGTTTTCAAACAATCCGGCAGACTCAATGCCGAACACAAGGGGCTCGACACACCAAGCGAAGACGAGGACGAACCCCAAAAGCAGAGCACCAGGAAACAAAAGAACTTCCCACAAGAAGTAAAAACAGTGAACTCACTTCACATAACAAAACGTGCGGCGCCCGTAAAGGTACGCACCACACGGCCCATCCCCAAAGGGTCCTGCCACTGGTTGTCAAAACCGATCATCTTCGATCAGCTAGATTATTCTAGGAATATCAAGAATGTAGTCTGGACTGCCTTGATACTCGATCCAATAATTGGCGGACTCCAGTTTTCAAATGTCCTTATGGACGGCGGCAGCGGACTAAACCTGATATATCAGGATACAATCCAGCACATGGGGATAAACCCAGCAAGAATCCGCCGCAGCAAAACCTCCTTTCAAGGGGTAACACCTGGTCCGGACACCCATTGTATGGGTTTTCTCCGGCTCGAAGTTATATTCGGCTCTGCCGATAACTTCCGCCGCGAAAAGCTGACCTTCCATATCGTCCCGTTCTCAAGTCGCTATCAAGCACTACTGGGACGCGAAGCTTTCGCCCGCTTTAACGCAATACCGCATTATGCATCTCTCACGCTTAAGATGCCCGGTCCACGAGGCATCATCTCTTTGAAGGGGAAGCACTAAAGTGCGCCTCCCCAAGCGGGGGACTGTGCGGCCGCTTTGACAGCCCCACAGTAAAATGGCCTCACCGGCCAAAAAACTTCGAAATAGGTCATTAAAGACCACGAACGCGGATAGACGAGTTCGGTACAAAATCATCATTGATACAGGCTTAGTGGCCATATACCCCCGCACTAGGGGCTCCATGCATATACAATAAGAGACAATAAAGCTCAATTTTATATATTTTACTTTACACTTTGTTTATTTTAAACTTTTGTTCGGCACGACCCGTTTTCAACTCAGTTCCTCTCTTTTACAGATGAACGTCGTGCGGCGCCCGTCCAGGATACGGCACAACGGAGACACAGGCGCAGACGTGCAGTAGGGACCCGTCCTAAAGGATTCTTTTTAGATTAAGACCCTGCGTAAACCTTTTTTACTGTCTCTTGTTGCTACACATCCCCTGGTTTTTTCTGATATAACCAAGGAGGAGGCTGGCGTCTTGGCATGTGGCCACGTCAGAAATTTTTGCACGTACCTGGACACTAGGGGCTTTTTTAATAAAGAGTGTTGTTTCGCCCGCACTCATAAAGACCGAACACCTTAGGGAGTGTTCGGCGTCGCGAGTTTTGGCATTATATGCATCAGCTCCGAATCATGTCTTTGGTCAAATGTTGGGTTGCCCGGCTCCTGAGTTCGGCTACCTTACGTTCCGCTCTATCGGCTAAGGTAGCACCAGGAGAACTACTGCGATTGTGCCCCCGGTTCGGCCGGGCGAGCACCTCAGTAGAGAAAGCCGAAAACTGACTGTCATGATGTAGCGTGAGACTGGTCAGCCACTCGATGACCTATCGGAATCTATCGGATTCCTCCGCTTTAACGAAGGGCCGCTTCCCGGTCAGGCACATACGCGCCCCGAATTCGGACGAGCGCAGTTGCCACCAAGGAGCTACCTAAAGAGTCTCATTGTCAAACTCCTATGGCTAAGTGAAAGTGTTAAAGCATTATAGTCCGGTTGCCTGGCCCGCTGCGCTATCACCTCCTTTGTAGGACCAAGACGTTGGGTTAAGTGTGAAAATGCGTCTTCTGCGAGCACCCCCGCACTATGTGCGTGGGGGCTGAAGCCAACGACTGCCATCTTTCAGATTCTATATATATATATATATCTTAAAACGGCCGCACAGGAGGTGTTCCCAATACTTGGAGGCACAAGTATAAAAAAGGCCACTACAGTTTATCAAAATATTACTTTATAATTACATATGCTATCATAACATAGCATCTTTCGGGCACTGCGTCTCTATTACACGAGCGCCTTCAAGAACTTCCTGAAAATAGTGCTCGGAGGGTACTCGGCTTTTGTCCGAATCTCGGGACGCAACAACGGTGGTCTCCATCTCTGCCCAGTATGTCTTAACACGGGCAAGAGCCATCCTAGCGCCCTCTATGCATGCTGACCTCTTCATTGCATTTATACGCGGCACCGCGTCAAGGAATTGCTGCACCAAGCTGAAATAACTCTTCGGCTCCGATCTCCCCGGCCACAGGTGACCCATGACGTACTTCATGGCGAGTCCAGACAACCTATTCAGTTCGGCCCATTGAGCCAAACGATCATCCACTGCCAGTGGACGCTCTGGATTGTGAAACTGCGACCAGAAAAGCTTTTCCACTTCGCGATCTTTCTGATCTCGAAAGTGTTCGGTCGCATCAGCAGCACTCGCTGCCAAGTCCAGATAGGTATCCTCCACACTCCACATCCGGTCCAACGGAGCAAACTTCGGATCACAAAATTTCCTTCGCAGCATAAAGGGCTTTCCAGCCGCAATCTGTTCGGCCTGACGCAGCTCCTCCTTCGCAGCTCTCATCGCAGAGCGAGCGTCCTTGGCATCGGCAACGGCCTTCTCTAAGTCCGTCTGTCTCGCCCGGTCTTCTTTCTCAAGAAGTTTGCAACGGTCTGCAGCGCTCTTTAACTTCTCGGCCATCTCGGCCATCTCTTCTTTGCTTCGGCAGTGAGCAGCCTGTTCGGCTCTCAGCTCTTCAAGGGCCTTCTCGGCAGCCGCATCGCTTTTTCTGGCTTGCTCCTTAGCTCGGGCAAGTTCTGCCCTAAGATTCTCCACGGCGGCCGTACCATCTGCGTCAAGCACACACATTGTAAGACACTGGCATGAAGCTCCTCTTACCTGATGCCGCCCGAAGAATTACATACCTTGAGCCTCATCAAGCCGCTTGTTGACAAGCGCGATGTCGGCATCTGCCACGTCCAGTTGCCGCTTTAGTTCGGCTACATCATCAGTTCGGCTAGATTCCGGACACCTCGCCACCTACATTCAAAGGCGACATCTTAGACCTGGGATTATGATCCTCTGCGTGCCGTCATTTCTTGACAACGCGCAGAGTCTCAGGGGCTACTATCTACACAGGGCGCATCTTACTTATGCGCAACTGACAAAAGTGTACACTATCTAACGTACCTCAAAACCCGTCAGTAAACTTTTGACGGCCTCATGCAATCCGCTTTCTGCGGATGAAATCCTTTCAATCACCGTGCCCATCAATGCACGGTGCTCCTCTGAGATAGAAGCTCGCCCCAGCAGAATCTTTAGCTCCTCCGGCCGAGCACCAGACGGTGCCGGACTTGTCCTATGGCCTCTTTCGAAGGCCGCACGCGGAGAGCCTTGGGGGGCCACATAGCTATCTTCCGCCCCTGCCGGATTCAGAGAAACCCTCCGCGACGACACCTCAGGGTCGCCCGCCTCGCTAGGCGGTACGGCAGGGGGAGGCGTCCCGCTCTCCATCATCTCCGGAAGAAGATCCCCCGAAGACGAGCTCTGCTGAGAAGGGCTGAGGTCCGAGCTACAAGGTAAAATTTCGGTTAATCTTCTCAGATATAAATCAAGGATTTCTTTCATCCCTCAAAAGGAAAACCTCTCTCTACTTACGGCTCGCTGGAGGGCTGATCCCTTTGAGGGCGTAGTTCGGCCGAGGAACTCCCCGGCGTCGGACCCTCTGACGAGGATTTTCTCCCCCGCTTCGGGGCCATGGTCTCCGGGTCGTCAGAGGCGGCCCTCTTCTTCCCCTTGGGAGAGGAATTGTCGGTTCCTCCCTTCGGAGCAGCCTCCTTCGAGGAGGCCATAGTTCCCTTGTCCTTCCCCTTACTTCCCTCCAAAGGCATTATCTTCAACATCCTGACAAGCACGGGATCCGGCCTGGTTTCGGGAAGGGGAGCCGGACACCTGATCAGCTTTGCCTTCGCTATCCACTCCTGTTTAAAAGGACAACTCTTTTAGGGGCAAGTTTATGACGATTATATGGATAGTAGGTCCGGGCACAAGGTTACTTACTTCGGTATCCGGGCGATTGCAGCTTAGGCCTGCGTCCTCGGTCAAATCCGGACACATCATTTGTGATCCGAAGAACAGTTTATACATCTCCACGGGCGTTGCGCCCATAAAATGATGGAGAGCTCGTGGTCCCTCCGGATTAAACTCCCACAGACGAAGGGAGCGACGTTTGCCGGGCAGTGTTCGGCGAATCAGCATGACCTGCGTCACCTTGACCAGGTTGAGGTCTCTTTCTAAGAGATCCCTGATGCGGCCCTGCAACAAGGGCACGTCTTTGGATAACCCCCAATCTAATCCTTTGTTGACCCATGACGCTAGCCGTGATGGGGGACCCGAGCGAAAGGCAGGAGGCGCC
Source organism: Triticum aestivum (assembly GCF_018294505.1). Classification (NCBI taxonomy): domain Eukaryota; kingdom Viridiplantae; phylum Streptophyta; class Magnoliopsida; order Poales; family Poaceae; genus Triticum; species Triticum aestivum. Next base: position 545,866,092 of record NC_057806.1, on the reverse strand, counting down.
GCCCACTTGGCGCTCCTGGGAGCGGTGATATAGAACCATTCTCGTTGCCACAAGCCGAGCTCCTCTTGAAAGGAGCCCTCGGGCCATGGAGCATCAGCATTCTTACTTATGACAGCGCCTCCGCACTCTGCGTGCCGTCCCTCGATCATCTTCGGCTCCACTCCAAAAGTCTTGAGCCATAATCCGAAGTGAGGAGTGACACGGAGGAACGCTTCGCACACAACGATGAATGAGGAAATGTGGAGGATGGACTCCGGAGCTAAGTCATGAAATTCCAGCCCGTAATAAAACAGCAGCCCCCTCACGAAGGGATCCATCGGGAAGCCTAACCCCCGAAGGAAGTGAGACATGAACACTACGCTCTCACCGGGCTGGGGACTGGGAATAGCCTGCCTTTGAGCAGGCAACCTATGCGAAATTTCGGCGGTCAAGAACTTAGCCTCTCTCAACTTTAGCACGTCCTCCTCCGTGACGGAGGAGGGCATCCATCGGCCTTGAAGGTCGGAACCGGACATTGTCGAAGGTCCGAAGCGCCTGGAATCTGGAGCCTAGGGTGTTGGAACTCGAGGCGACGGGCGAACTCGTTTGAGATTGGAAAAAGGAGTAAGGCCTTGGTCTCTTTATAAGAGGTTGAATACCAGGAGCCCTCCCGGTAACCATTTAGGACTCGCTTTTAATCGAGAAAACATGCTAACGGGCACGATTGGGTTACCCACGTCCGTATTGATGAGAATCCCGTAAAAGGGGGGCACACGATCTCTTCTTTGACAAGACGTGCCAAGGTAACCGCCTCGCAAAACACGCTGAGGTGGAAAAGTGAAAACGATTCGAGTAAAGGACTTGGCTGTAGTGTGATGACGCACTGCGGAATACGTCAGCAGATTTGATTTGTGTTAATATTATTCTCTCTATGGCAATATGTGGAAGCTTATTTTGCAGATCCGGACACTACTCTTGGTGTCTACAATCTTCTATGAAGGACTTGGAGAAGGAACCTGCCTTGCAATGGCGAAGACAATTTGCACGCTGGACTCGTCGTCATTGAAGCCTGGTTCAGGGGCTACTGAGGGAGTCCTGGATTAGGGGGTGTTCGGGTAGCCGGACTATACCTTCAGCCGGACTCCGGGACTATGAAGATACAAGATTGAAGACTTCGTCCCGTGTCCGGATGGGACTTTCCTTGGCGTGGAAGGCAAGCTTGGCGATGCGGATATTCAAGATCTCCTACCATTGTAACCGACTCTGTGTAACCCTAACCCTATCCGGTGTCTATATAAACCGGAGGGTTGTAGTCCGTAGGCAATCAACTCCATACACAACAATCATGCCATAGGCTAGCTTCTAGGGTTTAGCCTCCTTGATCTCGTGGTAGATCTACTCTTGTACTACCCATATCATCAATATTAATCAAGCAGGAGTAGGGTATTACCTCCATCGAGAGGGCCCGAACCTGGGTAAAAAACATCGTGTCCCTTGTCTCCTGTTACCATCCGGCCTTGATGCACAGTTCGGGACCCCCTACCCGAGATCCGCCGGTTTTGGCACCGACATAGACCGAAACGATTCTGCATCTACTACTATTACTCAACACATCGACCGCTATCCAGCATGCATCTAGAGTATTAAGTTCATAAGAATGGAGTAACGCATTAGGCAAGATGACATGATGTAGAGGGATAAACTCAAGCAATATGATATAAACTCCATTTTTTTATCCTTGATGGCAACAATACAATGCGTGCCTTGCTGCCCCTGCTGTCACTGGGAAAGGACACCGCAAGATTGAACCCAAAGCTAAGAACTTCTCCCATTGCAAGAAAGATCAATCTAGTTGGCCAACCCAAACTGATAATTCGAATATACTTGCAAAGATAACAAATCATACATAAAAGATTTCAGAGAAAAATCAAATATTGTTCATAGATAATCTTGATCATAAACCCACAATTCACTGGATCTCGACAAACACATCGCAAAAAGAATTACATCGAATAGATCTCCAAGAAGATCGAGGAGAACTTTGTATTGAGAGCCAAAGAGAGAGAAGAAGCCATCTAGCTAATAACTATGGACCCGAAGGTCTGTGGTAAACTACTCACACATCATCGGAGAGGCTATGGTGTTGATGTAGAAGCCCTCCGTGATCGGTTCCCCCTCCGGCGGAGCTCCGAAAAAGGCCCCAAGATGGGATCTCTTGGTTACAGAAGGTTGCGGTTGTGGAAATAGGGTTTTGCGGTGCTCCTGGAAGTTTTTGGGGTATATGGATATATATATATAGGAGGAAGAAGTAGGTCAGTGGAGCTATGAGGGGCCCACGAGGGTGGGGGCGCGCCCAGGGGGGCAGGCACGCCTCCCTGCCTCGTGGCCTCCTCACTCCTTTCTTGACGTCTACTCCAAGTCCCCTGGATCATGTTTGTTCCAAAAATAACTCTTCCGAAGGTTTCATTCCGTTTGGATTCCGTTTGATATTCCTTTTCTGCGAAACACTGAAATAGGCAAAAAAATTAGCAATTTGCACTGGGCCTTGGGTTAGTAGGTTAGTCCCAAAAATAATATAAAAGTGTATAATAAAGCCCATTAAACATCCAAAATAGATAATATAATAGCATGGAACAATAAAAAATTATAGATACGTTGGAGATGTATCAGTTTTTTACATCCCCGTTTGCGATTAATGCATTGCACACAGTTTCGTCGAAGGGTCTCTGATCGTAGTGTCATGTTAGTAGCATCCTGCAGTAGTGTGAGTTTGTCCTATGATCAATTGTTCTCGCTTGACTTCTAAATCAATGTACTCTAACATAGGTGACCTAGTCGTCGACCCTCTCTAGATGAAGTTTTCTAAGTGTTTTCTAGTCTTGCTTTTTCTCTTTGCATTTTAGTTGCTTTGCCCCTTTCAAAAAAACTTCATCTAGTTGTTCCTTTTCTTGCATATTTCCTTTCTTAGTTAGATTTCTTTCGGCTATTAATTCATTGCAAATCCTTGTGCAATTATATTGCAAAGTGAGCTGAGCTTGACAAAATTTTCCTTTCTGTCATGAACACGATCCCTCTGATCCGAAACGCACTGGTGCCACCGAACTGCAATTAACATTGCTTACATGTTCATTGGACCAACTGACGTGAATTGTCTCGGATACACCCATGTGATCTACCTGTGGCATTCCATTTCTCAGACGCACTGATTGATCCTACTCGGAAACACCTATCTCATCACAAAAAACTTTTGCCATATTTCCTTCAGATTTCTTCCAACTCAACTCTATGATCTGACCCCTCTAATGCATTCAATGTCATCTCAGCTAGATGTGTTACTCAAGGACCCTACCTATTGGACCTATGACCATAAGCTAAACCCTTCCTAGAAACTGATGTCAAATGAGGGGAGAGTGTGCACATAAAAGCTTATCTAAACTCTCTTTTAAAGAGAGAAGTGCACTTCATAAGGGGAGAGAAACCTATATGTTTCCAAGTGGGAAGAAACATATATTTGTTAGATCATTCTGTATGATCTTTTGTGCTCTGTTTTTTTTTCTTTTGCTCTGATTTTGTCTCACCCTACCTACTCCCAATATCTTCTTCGGGGGGAGGAAGTTTAAAGTATAGGGGAGAAAAATCTCTGGAATTCTATTGCAAATCTTTTTGTGACCTCTTTGGGACATGCCTTCTCTTAAGGAAGTATTCACCTAGTGATACTAATCCCTTCACATGTCATCCCAATCTTGGTATTTGATAACCCACAAGTATAGGGGATCGCAACAGTTTTCAAGGGTAGAGTATTCGACCTAAATTTATAGGTTTGACACAAGGGGAGCCAAAGAATATTTGAAGGTATTAGCAGCTGAGTTGTCAATTCAACCACACCTGGAGATTAATTATCTACAACAATGTGATCAGTAGCAAAGTAATATGATAGTTTTGATAGTAGTGACAGTAGCAATGGTAAAGGTAATAGTGATAGCAGTAGTTTTGTAGCAAGTGCAATAGTAACAGCAGTAGTAATAACTTAGCAAGAACAATATAGGATAAATTCGTAGGCATTGGATCAGTGACTTGTTGGATGATATTCATCATGAGACAGTTATAACCTAGGGCGATACGGCACTAGCTCCAATTCATCAATATAATGTAGGCATGTATTCCGTAAATAGTCATACGTGCTCATGGAAAGAACTTGCATGACATCTTTTGTCCTACCCTCCCGTGGCAGCGGGGTCCTATTGGAAACTAAGGGATATTAAGGCCTCCTTTTAATACAGAACCAGATCAAAGCATTAACACACGGTGAATACATGAACTCCTCAAACTACGGTCATCACCGGGAGTGGTTCTGACTATTATCACTCCAGGGTTGCCGGATCATAACACGTAGTAGGTGACTATAACTTGCAAGATCGGATTTAGAACATGGATATAATGGTGATAACATAAACGGTTCAGATCTGAAATCATGGCACCCGGACCCAAAGTGACAAGCATTAAGCATGGCAAAGTCATAACAACATTAATCTTAGAACATAGTGGATACTAGGGATCAAGCCCTAACAAAACTAACTTGATTACATGATGAATCTCATCCAACTCCTCACCGACTAGTGAGCCTACGAAGGAATTACTCACTCCCGGTGGGGAGCATCATGGAATTGGCGATGGAGAAGGGTTGGTGATGACGAAGAACGAAGACCCCCTCTTCGGAGCCCCAAAACGGGCTCCAGATCTGGCCTCCCAATGAAGAACAGGAGGAAACGGTGCCTCCGTCTCCTAGATCACGATAATTCTTTCTCCCTGATTTTTTCTAGGAAAATAGGATTTTATAGCGCCGGCTTCAGGGTCTGTGGGGCCACCAGGTGGGGACAACCCACCTGGGCATGCCAGGAGGGGGGCGCGCCCTGGTGGGTTGTGCCCACCCAGGTGCCCCCCTCCGGTGGGTCTTGGCTCCAAAAATTCTTGTTTATTGTATAAAATTCCTTGCAAAGTTTCGTTCCATTTCAAGAACTTTTAATTCTGCACAAAAACAACACCATGGTAGTTCTGCTGAAAACAACATCAGTCCGGGGTTAGTTTCATTCAAATCATGCAAATTAGAGTCCAAAACAAGAGGAAAAGTTTTAGGAAAAGTAGATACGTTGGAGACGTATCAACTCCCCCAAGCTTAAACCTTTGCTTGTCCTCAAGCAATTCAGTTGATGAATTGAAAGTGAAAAAGAAAATATTTTACGAACTCTTTTGCTCTTGTTTGCATAAATAAGCTTAAACAGCACCCAGGTTTTCAGCCAACATTATAACTAACCATGCCAACAATAACTCTTAAAGATTATATTAACTCATATCAATGACATAATCAGCTAGCGAGCAGTAATAAGATATCTCAAACGGCAACACGTTGTCAAAACAACCATGATATAATATGACAATAGTGGTATCTCGCTAGCCCTTTCTGAGACCGCAAAACATAAATGCAGAGCACCTCCAAAGTTCAAGCAGCGACTAAACATTGTAATTCATGGTAGAAAAGATCCAGTCATGATGCACCCAACATTAGCTACACACAATGCATAAGTCATGACAACAGTGCTCTCAGATTCTGGCGCTTGTTATAGAAGGTGATGACACAACATAAATGTAAATAGATAGTCCCTTCACAGAGGGAAGCAGTGATCTGCAGAGGTGCCAGAGCTCAAGTTTTGAAACAGAGGTAAATGATATTTTGAGACATGCACCTTTCTCATTTACTTCACGACTATCAGTTATCAATATCTTCCATGCTAAGCACGCTAGTGCCGATTCCCAAGTGATAAAAGTAAAGGTTTACCCCCCTCCACCAACAATCACACTCCACGGCTTGTCCGAAACGAGTGTCATCCAAACCAACAACAGTCCCGGGGGAGTTTTGTTTAATTAATTGCATTTTTGAGTTCGGGACTGGGAATCCCTATTACCGCCCTTTTCTCGTGCGATGGCGAGTGAATAAACACTCGACCTGAGAATAACCCACTTAGCATGGAAGATACCGACCACCTCCTATCGTTCCATGAACGATCCAGGCACACAAAAATGATATTTTTTAGAATTTTTTAGAGGTGGCACATGCAAATTTACTTAGGACGGCAGGGTAATACCGCATATAGGTAGGTATGGTGGACTCATCTGGAATAACTTTGGGTTCAAAATTTTTGATGTACAAGCAGAATTCCCACTTAGTACAGGCAAAGGCTAGCAATTAGATTGAGAAGCGGCCAGCTAGAGAGCAACAACGGTCATGAACATGCATTATGCATAAGTAACATTGGACACTAGCATGAGTAGGATATGAACACCATGAACATAAATATCATAGAGGCTATGTTGGTTTTTATTCAACTACATGAATGAACATGTGCCAAGTCAAGCCACTCGAACATTCAGTGGAGGATACCATATCATCATACTACATCCCAATCATTTTAACGCAATGTTGATATCCAAGATAAATCATTATCCACTCCTAGCTACTTATGCATGGCATGAGAAACTATAATCTCTAATTGTCATTGCAAACATGTTTAATCATAATGGGTTGAATCATGGATACTAGGTTAAACATATTTACACAAACAGAACAAGTCGAGTTCATACCCGTTTCTCTCTGCCACGGCCAGTTCATTGAATATCGTCATTATAGCCTTTCACTTGCACGACCGAACGATATGAAAATAATAACAGTGCAAGAATGTCGTGGACTAAGCTGGAATCTGCAAGCATTTTATTCAACAGGAGAAGACAAGGTAAAATGGGCTCTTTATTGGATCAACAATTATTCAAATGTGAGCCACTCAACATTTTCATCGTGGTCTTCTCCTCGGTAAGAGTCGAATAAAAGAAAGAAGAAGTTCACAGAAACACACTGAAATATTTTTGGAGTTTTTGGTTTTCTTGAACAAGCAAATAAAAAAGAGAAAGCAAAAAACGAGAAAAACTATTTACACAGGAAAGCTCCCAACAAGCAAAAGAAGAAGAAGGAAATCTTTTGGGGTTTTCTTTTCAATGCTACAGCTAAGCATGCATAGAAAGTAAACTAACTACAACTATTTTTTGGTTTTTTCTAAGGTTTTTCAAACACACAAGAAGAAAGCAAGAAAAATAAATTAAGCATGAATGATTCAATGAAAAAGTGTGAGCACCAACAAATGGAATGAAATGTGTGAACATGAATATAATGTCGTTGAGAAACACATACTCACCCAAGCTTAGGATTTTGGCCTAACTTGGTAATCAATCAGAAATCTAGATAGAGGCCGGCGTGGTAGCTCACGAAGTCTCTCGGTGCCGATGCCTCGGCCTGTCGTGCTGCCTCCACTGTCGCGTTGTGAGCTCGTGCCTTGCTCTCAAGAACAAAACGTCTTCCTTTGCTGTGATAGTCAAAAAGAGCAGGTGCAGGCAAATATGTGTGCACAGCAGATGTTTGGTTAAACAACATATTGTAAGTGAAGTTATGAATTTTTCCTTTGAGGACCTTATACTTTTAAAACATCAAAGTCTAAATACTGCGTGGATAGGATAGGGTCAAAGGGTAGAGGTGAAACACCAAGCCCTCGTGCTAAACGCATGGCATAAATTCCACCATAGAAACAACCACTATTAGCGTTATGCTGCAATCTGCGTGTAACAATCTCTGCAAGGTTATAACTCCTTTCACCGGTAAGAGCGGTGCGTATGAGGCTCAAGTCTGGAGCACAGAGCGTGCTACAGTCTTGCTTGCCAACTATACATTTCCCGTTAAATAATGCAAAGTACTGAATTGCGGGAAAATGAATGCTCTTTAGTCTACCTTGTGTCACTCCCCTCGTCTCACTGTAGCAAAGACCAATCAAGAATGATTGGTACTCAGCCCTTGGTGGTTCGTCAAGTGAACCCCGGAATGGGAGTTTGCAGTGCTGAGCAAAACTCTCTAGTGAGATGGTAAATGAATTTTCATAAAGCTTAAATGACACCCTAGACTCACGGGGATGGAATTTAAATCCTTTGATAAATGATTCGGTGAGAGTGTGGCGTTGCTCGCACTTATCTGAAATGTAGGGACCGATATAGGCATTATGAACATATTGCTTAAATTCCTCATTAATGCCCACACGCATCATAATCGCAAGGCCATAAGCATGTTTTGGTGGCTGCATCTCAGATGGAACTTTCACTTGGTTCGACATAAGACGGACGAGCGGAGCTGTCACTAGAAGATGCACCCGAGGATCTCCTCGAAGAACTCCTTCCAAATATGTTCATCATGTTCGCGTACAATTTTCTGGAAAAAAATTGAGTGAAAAAAATTTATCAACAAAACTTTATAAGATTGATAGCAACTACTCATAGGGATACCTAGAAGCCATAGCAAGCATTCAAACTAGTTCAAACTCTAAGAATTCAACATGCAAGCTCATCTACAGCAGCGCCAAGAGTAGCTAATTATTCAAAATATAAACCACTAAAACAAAAACTAATTGGACAAACGGTGGAGTCACATACTGAAAGGATCGATATAGTTGACTAGAGGGGGCTGAATAGGCAACTAACAATTTTAGCTTTTCTTTACCAAATTAAATTTTGCATAAAAGTAGGTTGTCTACATGTGCAACTAGGTGAGCAACCTATATGATGCAACAACAACAAGCACACAAGCAAGCAAGGGAAGTAACACAAATAAGCTTGCACAAGTAAAGGTACGAGATAACCAAGAGTGGAGCCGGTGAAGACGAGGATGTGTTACCGAAGTTTCTTCCTTTTGAGGGGAAGTACGTCTCCGTTGGAGCGGTGTGGAGGCACAATGCTCCCCAAGAAGCCACTAGGGCCACCGTATTCTCCTCATGCCCTCACACAATGCGAGATGCCATGATTCCACTATTGGTGCCCTTGGAGGCGGCGACCGAACCTTTACAAACAAGGTTGGGGCAATCTCTACAACTTAATCAGAGGCTCCCAACAACACCACGAAGCTTCACCACAATGGACTATGGCTCCGTGGTGACCTCAATCGTCTAGGGTGCTCAAACACCCAAGAGTAACAAGATCCACTAGGGATTAGTGGGGGAATCAAATTTCTCTTGGTGGAAGTGTAGATCGGGGCCTTCTCAACCAATCCCGAGCAAATCAACAAGTTTGATTGGCTAGGGAGAGAGATCGGGCGAAAATGGAGCTTGAAGCATTAATGGAGCTTTGGGGGAAGAGGTAAGTCAACTTTGGAGAAGAAGACCCTCTTATATAGTGGGGGAAACAATCCAACCGTTACCCCCGTGAACAGCCCTGCAGAGGGCGGTACTACCACTGAGGGCAGCGGTACTACCGCTGGGACTGCGGTACTACCGCTCCTCCACGCGATACTGCCATTCGGACCCCTGCATGGTACTACCACGGTGGTAGGGCGGTACTACCGCTCTCGAGCGGCACTACCGCATCTACTGCCGCTGCTTAGTGCCGCACAATCCGACACGAGAGGCGACCCCCTCGAATCGACGCGGTAGGAGCCCGGTGCCGCAGCGGTACTACGGCGAGGACCCACAGGCGGTACTACCGCTGCCGAGCGGTACTGCCGCCTGTGGCTCTTGAGCGGTACTACCGCTGGGAACCGCGGTACTACCGCTGGGACCCAAAACAAGCACAAAGGAAGGGGAATGAGCTCTCCATTGAAGCAGAAAGGCTCAAAGGGTGTGAAAAGGATGTGTACATGTTGATTCCACCCTAGCCTTACCAAAGCGGACCCCCTCTTGACAGTACGGTGCCTTCTATGAAACTAGTCCACCAAAATAGAAATGAAAGAGCTACACCGTCTTGAATAACACTCCGAGGGGAAAGAAAACGTCTTGTGCCAAAGGATGAAACTCTGAAATGCACAAAGCACACGATTAGTCTGCAAACATGTTGTCATCAATCACCAAAACTACATCAAGAGAGATATGCCTTAACACATACCAAGCAACAATCCCATGAAATAGTTTCAGAAGCGGAGCTTCGAGCAAAGAGATCGAAATCCGCAGGTTTGAGAGCAAGAACACGGGAGAGAGAGCAATGGAGAATTTTTTCTGGAGGTAGGTGATGATGTGGTGTAAAGAGATAAGTGAGGGGCCCACGAGGGGCCCATAACCCACCAGGGCGCGCGCCTGGGGGTCCTAGCGCGCCCAGGTGGGTTGTGCCCACTTGTTGCACCTCCCTCTGATACTATTTGCACCAGAAATTCAGAAATATTCAGAAAAAAATCGTATTGAATTTTCAGAGCATTCTGAGAACTTTTATTTTTGGGTCATTTTCTTTTGCACGGGAAATTCAAAAAACAGACAAAGCATGGAATTTTATTTTATTTAACTAATAAAAACAGAAAACAAAAAGTAGGGACAGAAGGTAGTGCTTACTAAATTCATCAACTTCATACCTCTTAGAAATGATCCATTAATAAGGTTGATCAAGTCTTATTAACAACCACTTTCAATTGGCATGAAACTGAAGAACTTTCGTAAATCACTAAGTTATCTCAATGGGGATATGAATGTCCCCAACAATAAGCATTTCATATTTCCTTTTGACAGTAGGTAGAGGTATTTAAAAACTTCCAATAGTGATTGTCGGAGATTTTTTAATAATATTAATACCATTCACTTGGAATTGTTTCTTCGGAAAGTGCACCGTATGCTCATTACCATTGATATGAAATGTGACCTTGCTTTTATTGCAATCAATAACAGCCCCTGCAGTATTTAAGAAGGGTCTACCAAGGATAATCGACATGTTGTCATCCTCGGGCATCTCAAGTATAACAAAATCAGTCAAAATAGTAACATTAACAACAACAACAACGGGCACATCCTCACAGATACCGATATGTATGGCGGTTGATTTATCAGCCATTTGCAAAGATATTTCAGTAGGTGTGAGTTTGTTCAAATCAAGTCTTCTATATAGAGAGAAAGGCATAACACTAACACCAGCTCCTAAATCACACAAAGCAGTTTTCACATAATTCTTTTTGATGGAGCAAGGTATAGTTGGTATTCCCGGATCTCCAAGTTTTTAGGTACTCCATCCTTAAAAGTACTAGCAGAATGCCCGTGCATTGCTACAGGCTATCCACAATATCTGTAACGCCCGGGTTCAACACAAAAACCCCTATCCAATGATGCACCTTCCCTTTTTCCGTCGGAACCTCACAGTCCCGACCGGTTTCCCGTCGTAGTGGGACATTTCTCATTTTTTCGTGCTGGAGCCACCTCCTTTAAAAGCAGATGACGTCACCTCATCTTCGTCGTGCATTGCAATAAGGATGAAATTTTGCATGTTTACAATATAATAGAGTGGGTTAAACTAACACATACTATTGACACAAAACAAAAAGTAACTACAGAGATCATTCTCAAAGGTCCATTCAACTTTGCAAATGCAAATTGACAGTGGAGGAGAGTGGCAACTTGAACGTACTCCTAGTCACCAATAAGCTCCACCTCCATCCCACATATGCTAGAAGGGATAATTGTCATTCTTCTCTTCCTCGTCTTTCCCTACATCTTCTACTCCTTGCCTCCTGGCCAACCCGCCTCATTGGTGCCAACCAGCACCACGTCAACATTAGTGTATTCATCATCGATGCCTCATCTTCTTCTTTCTTCTTCCTCGCCAACTTTAGTTCTTCCTACTTATTTCCTAGCATACTCTTTCTTTCTTTTTTTCTCTTATTATTTGGAACACTCTTTCTTTCTCCAACACCATGCACCACTTGGTGGCCTTAGTTCTTTTCCTTCTTGTTCTTGGAACACTCTTCCTTTTTATTATAGCATGAACCACCTGGCCAGTGTTGTGTCGTGTTGTCATCACCCACGAACATTTTGGCAACCGTCGGCGTGTGGACATCCTGCGGAGCATAGACATCATCCGTCTTGGTGAACGGTAGGTCGCCCATGTCGCGAGCGCGTGGTGGCCATTGTCCATGTTGGCAAGCGGTGCTCGTTGATCATTCTTTCCCACGAGCGCTTTCAAAATGACTAATTGGGAAAAATCCCTACTTCTAATTATCTATAGGCATAAATAATTGTCTAACAAATTAATTAATTGCATTTATGACTCAATTTTTAAATTGGTTCGATGTGAAAAAATTCCTATTCAAATGCACCTAATTAATTGCATACGTAATTAACCGTCTAGCTGATTAATTGCGTCAATGGTTTGATTTCCAGATTGATTTGATGATCGATTTCTAAATTATTTTCGCATGAATGGCTTCTACAAACAACTATGACGGCGACTGCTGAGTAATGTAGGACACATTCCCTTAACAAATTTATTGACATTTAAACAAACATACTTGATTTGAGAATGTAGTTGTTTGGCTCTCTATATGACTAACAGGAAATGTAATATGACCGCGTCCACATGGCGGTCTGACGACCCATCTCCCGCCACAACCGTCTTCGATGTCGTGATCCACGCCCTATCATTCTCGAGCATCGCGCCAGGGTTAGGCCCGGCCACGACATCTTCCATGGTGTCATGCATGACGCCCCTCAGAAGGAGCGCGCAGATGCGTACGCTCATAGGAAACTTGTGACTGTCAATTAATAGTAGAGATAATGATAATAATAAATGACATAGCATGGGGATTAACAATTTTTTATGAAGTAATATCTTATTTTATTATGAAAGGTTATTGAGAAAAATCTTATGTCTGTCTTTTAGGGAAGTGATCTCATATATGGTGCAATTTTGAATTCTTAATTACATAATGTTTACGTGATAGAACTAAATTAGCAGCTACCAAAGAAGCACGAAACAAGATCCCCTTAATAGGATTTAGTTTTTTAATGAGAGGGGGGAAACCAGTGGGAGGGGGTGGTGGGACAAAGAAAAATCATATGAAAATAAACCGTACCAGGCTACCAAGTGCATTAATGACTCGATTTCCAAATTGATTTGGTGCGGAAAAAAAATCATTTAAATGGACATAATTAATTGCATACGTAATTAACTGTCTAGCTAAATAATTGCATCAATGGTTTGATTTCCAAATTGATTTAGTGCTCGATTTCTAAATTATTTTCCCATGAATGACTGCTACAAAGGATGATGACGACGACTACCGAGTAATGTAGGACACATTCTGTCGGTGTCCTGGGAACGGGGGTACCCAGACTTGCCTGCCTACGGCCTACGGCGTGGCTCCACCAGTGGCCTGGTATGGCCCATCAGCTGCAGCGACAACTCAAGACCTTCGCGAGGGGCCAAGCCTCGCGAGGCGGACGACGCCAAGACCTCCTAGGGGGCAGCCTCACTAGGCTGGCTCCTGAGGAGCGGAGATATCTATGCTAGGGGCACCTCGCGAGATTCACGTGATGTGGGCCATGACAACCAAGGCCAGGCAGGCGCCAGCGGGCATAGTTTACCAGTTTCCTCTTTGGTGCTAAAGAGGCAGGAGCAGGCAAGGAGTCCCGAGGCATCAGGCAAATGTTTCCTTATCGGTGCAATTAGACCAAGGCCAGCAGGACGAAGGTCACCGCGGAGCCCACAGCGGCGTCACCACCAGAGTCTTTGGCAGGCAAAGACCACCTTTTGTCAGGATAGCTTGTACTGGTTGTCCCCCTTCAAACTTGGCCGTTGTTGGATCCCTTCCCGCCTAACATTTGGGAAGAGGGCCAGGGCCTCTATAAATAGGGCTAGCCACCACCATAGCAAGGGGGGGTCATTTCAGACCGTCCGCACACACGCTAGCTCATCGACCTCAAGAACTCCTCTCCTCAGGAGGCAGTTCATCCATTGTACTAATTCATCCCAAGCCCTCGAGGCAATCCACCACCACCACACTGGAGTAGTGTATTACACCACAACGGTGGCCTGAACCAGTGTAAACCTTTGTGTCCTGTGTTCCTTGGGTTCGTTGAGCTTGGCCTTGAGATTGTTGTGCGAGCGGGCTAGAGAGAGAGGAGGAACACTTCGTCCGCACCCCTGTGTTCGAACCTCCAGGGTTAGCCGGAACCCAGAATCCGACATTTGGCGTGCCAGGTAGGGGTGCACCGAAGCCCCTCTCCCGCCGACGCCCATGGCTCCGATTTCTGATGACCAGAGGACTCAGGCCGTCCGCCCAAGAAGACCTCAACTCTACACTCCAGGCGGCCCGCATACCGCCGAACGCCGCTTGACGCGGACGGCGTGGACCGGCGCCCCCCGCCCTTGCACCACAGCACGCGCGAGCCACCGCGAGATCCTTAGGCTACGCTGCGGCAACGACACCACATACCCGACGGGAACAGGCAAACATGCGAGCTGTGCTTGTCGTGGCGCGGGAGCAGCGGCGGTGCCGGCTGGCGGAGAGCGGTCGCGATGCGCTGCTGGAGCGTGTAGCAGAGCTGTTGGATGCTGCATCCAGGGGTGCGCCGCCTTTCTGCTCCCCGCCTACACCTCAATTTGTGTCCAGATTGCATGGCGGGGCCCGTTGCGCTCGCGTGCTACTCGATGCACCAGAAGGGTTCAACGACGTTAGCACGGCCGACGGCGCCGTTCATCCGGTCGCGCCTGCGCTTCCCCCGGGTGGCGCGGGTCTGGGCGACCCCTTCGCGGCCATACTAGGGCGCCACCCTACAACCATCAGGGGGGCGCAAGGCCCGGCGGCGCAAGGTGCAAGGCACCTAGGCGAGGGTTCCTGAGCGGCGACTTCGGAAGGCTATGTACCCCGCATGGTGGACCAGGAGTACACACCAGAGGATGGCCCCTGCTCGTTTCCCGAGCTGGGAAGATGAGATGCTGGAAGTTGAGGCCTTCCACGATCTGCCCAGGAGCCTCACTGATCCCACCAACGACAACAGTCGCAGGGTACCACTGATATCTCAGGAGTAGGCTTACGCTAACCATGGGTCGCAGGTGGACCAGCCCACAATGGCAGACGGGGACCCCAGGGCGGCAACCCCGCTCCAACCGAGGGTAGTACACTGGGGGCTGCGCGGGAGGGGTCTGGAGCTAGGCCCTTCCTCGTGACGCACGGAGCAAGGCGCTGCCCGGAGGTAGGTCCTCTGCCGGGGAGGCACCGGCAAGCCCTTCCCCCCAGCAGAGGGCCCGTGGTCGCCGAGGGTGCCGCTAGAGTCCCCCTTGCCCCTTGGCATCGTCCCGGTTCCAGGACGCCCCAACGGTGGTCGGGGGTGGCCCAGGGCGGGGCCCTCGTCTGGCGATATGAAGCAAGGCTCGCGCCTGTGAAGGTCTCCGCCCGTGACACTCTCATGTAATAATGAGTGGGGATATACACGCCCCGGAGTCTCCGGAGAGCTGCCCTTGGGCCTCGGGGGCTCCCGCCCACGTCCTAGTGGAAGCACCATGCTCCGCACTGGCCTTCGACACTGTCCCCCAATGATTATGCTCACAGCCAGTGAAAATACTTAGCTCCTCGCTGGTGAGAAGACAAGAAGACTAGCTAGGTGTCGGACGTGGTCATTTGCTTTTATTTCCCCTATTTTCTGTAGCTCGATTCATCGCTACCCTTTTTTGGATTGAACTCAGAGTCTTTTCTGCCTTCAAGTATGGGGGGTTCTTCTCTTATTGCGTCGATTTCTTGCCTTTCGGTTGCGTGCTTTGTTCCGAGGCTCGCGCCTACCAGTCCTCCCCCTTCGAGCGCCTCGCGGTCGGGGGCTGGGTGTGGTGTGAGCACAACAGTCGTGCTCGGGCAAACCTGGGTGGTCACACGCGCCGCCGCATGCACGCCTTGCCATAGTCTGGCATCCGCTCCTCGCGAGGCTCTCGCGAGGGAGACGGCGGGCCCCTCGGGAGGTCGAAACCTCGCAAGCCCAGAAGGAGCTCCTCTCGGGAGAAGGGTGCATCAGCAACCCCGAGGACCACATAAGGCCTGCCAGGACCAAGGTAAATCACAACAACAACTCAGTCAAGGGGTTCGCAAAAACATGTTCAAAGCCCAGCCTAAAGGAAAATGAAAAATATCAATTTACATGCACGAGGGGCTCCCCCTCCAAAATGCTCTCACGTCCTGCGGGGTCGTGTCGAAGTCTCTGTGTGCAGGTTCAAGCGAAGGAACGCGGGCTCAGTCAGACATCTCGCTTGCAACGTCGACTTGGTCGCTCTCATGCGCGCTGCTGGCACCGTCGCTGGAGTCGTCTTCGCCGTCGTCGACTGCACTATCTTTATCCGTCACGACCACCCCTACGTCATCTTCGGTGGCGAATGTCCTGACTAGGGCGTCCACGTGAATATCCACCCAGTGCGCCAGGTTGTCACGAATAACCCCGGACATTGGGGCAATGACGACGTCGAAGTTAAAATGGGGGTCACGATCCTGGAGGTGGCTGAAGACATGGGAGAACGCGCGCCCAAGGAGGCCCCCGCTCCTCTCTTTGACAAGCTCGTGAGCCCTTGCGGCCTGGTCCTCTAGGCGGGTCATGATATTGGTGAAGAAGCGGAGATGGTTGGCGTAGTCCTCCATGCGGGGATGAGGGACATTCTCCTCGCAGATAGAGCCCAATGCTCGGTTGGCCCTCACTCGGAGATCCTAGAGCATGGGGGCATGCTCGCGCTGCAGTGTCTGGTAGCAGCACGCCTCCTCCCTGTTCTGTTGTGCGAGGGACACGACATCACCCATCCGCTGCTGGAGCGAGAGCAGATCCGCGCCAGCCTCGGCCAGGTCGGCCTGGGCAGAGGTCAGGATCTCCGAGGCAGCCTTCTCGCGCTATTCCGCCTCGTCCAACCTTGCCCCGAGGGCAGCGGTCCTGCCATCAGCTTCGCCCTCGGAAAACTTCGACTTCAGATCATTCTTGTTGACAAGGTCTGTGCGAGCTTTCGCTACTCTCTGATCAACCTCCTCCTGGATCTTGGCTTCGCGCATGGTGGCGGCGTCTTTGGCCATGGCCACCTGGAGCTCCCTCGTTTCCAGCCGCTCGAGCTTGAGGCTACACTTCAAGGCTTCCAGCGCCAGCGCTTCCCCATGCTTTAGGATCTCCTTCTCTTCGAGGGGCTTTCCCCTCATCGAGGCCAAGACAGTCCGGCGCGCCTCGATCTGCTCCTCCATAGCAGCGCTCAAGGCCTGGAGCTCGCGCTCCTGCTTCTCGGTGTTCTCTCGGTGGTGGTCGTCCTCCTTCGCTTGCTCCTGGGCCTAAGCGCTGGTGAGGGAGTCCTGGATAAGGGGGTCTCCGGACAGCCGGACTATATCCTTTGGCCGGACTGTTGGACTATGAAGATACAAGATTGAAGACTTCGTCCTATGTCCGGATGGGACTCTACCTGGCGTGGAAGGCAAGCTAGGCAATACGGATATGTATGTCTCCTCCTTTGTAACCGACCTTGTGTAACCCTAGCCCCCTCCGGTGTCTATATAAACCGGAGGGTTTTAGTCCGTAGGACAACATACAATCATACCATAGGCTTGCTTCTAGGGTTTAGCCTCTCCGATCTCGTGGTAGATCAAATCTTGTACTACTCATATTATCAAGAATAATCAAGCAGGACGTAGGGTTTTACCTCCATTAAGAGGGCCCGAACCTGGGTAAAACATCATGTCCCCTGCCTCCTGTTACCATCCACCTTAGACACACAGTTCGGGACCCCCTACCCGAGATCCGCCGGTTTTGACACTGACATTAGTGCTTTCATTGAGAGATCCTCTGTGTCGTCGCTGTTAGGCTTGATGGCTCCTTCGATCATCGATAGCGATGCAGTCCAGGGTGAGACTTTTCTCCCCGGACAGATCTTTGTATTCGGCGGCTTCGCACTACGGGCCAACTCGCTTGGCCATCTGGAGTAGATCGAGAGTTACGCCCCTGGCCACCAGGTCAGGTTTGGAAGCTTAAACTACACGACCGATATCCGCGGAGACTTGATCTTCGACGGATTCGAGCCCCTGCTTAGTGTGCCACACGGTCACGATGAGCATGATTTGGCTCTGCCATCAGACAGTGTCCAGGAGATCGCGCCAGCAACCGCTCCGACCCTCAATTCGGAGCCAGTTGCGCCATCCATGGATGGGTGGATAGACCCCGCCACGGACACTGCACTCTCATCGGCGATTGAGCCGAGTATTGACCTTACCCTTCACGGGAGCCGTGACACCGAACTACCGGATTCCTCCCCGGCCACAGACTCCGAACCGCCTGCGCTCGTGCCTATCGAATCCGATTGGGCGCCGATCATGGAGTTTACCTCCGCGGATATTTTTCAGCACTCGCCCTTCGGCGACATACTGAACTCATTAAGGTCTCTCTCCTTGTCAGGAGAATCCTGGCCGAACTATGTCCGGCAGGATTGGGATGCGGATGACGAAGAAATTTGCCGCCCACCCACCACCCACTTAGTAGCCACTATCGACGACTTAACCGACATGCTCGACTTTGACTCCGAAGACATCGACAGTATGGACGACGATGCGGGAGACGAAGAGGAACCACTGCCCACAGGACACTGGACAACCACCTCATCATATGATATATACATGGTGGACACACCCAAAGAAGGCAATGGCGACGAGACAGCGGAGGATGACCCCTCCAGGAAGCAACCCAAGCGCCGACGTCAGCGGCGCCACTCAAAGTCTCACCAAAGCAAAAGCGGTGACACCGGCACAGGAGATAATAGCACTCCGGACAGTGCCGAAGACGACAACAATCCCCTCCAGCAAGATTTAGAGCAGGAGGATGGAGAAGCCAGCCCTCCCGAGAGAGCGGCAGATGGAGAGGCGGAGGATGATAATTACATGCCTCCCTCCGAAGACGAGGCAAGCCTCAACGATGACGAATTCGTCGTGCCTGTGGATCCCGTCGAACAAGAGCGCTTCAAGCGTCGGCTTATAGCCATGGCAAATAGCCTTAAGAAAAAGCAACAGCAGCTTCAAGTTGATCAAGACTTGCTAGTCGATAGATGGACTGAAGTCCTTGCGGCCGAGGAATATAAACTCGAACGCCCCTCCAAGAGTTACCCAAAGCGTAGGTTGATACCCCGACTAGAGGAGGAAGCACTCAAACCTACATCTCCAGCATATGATGCAGCTGACCGGCCACCTCGTGGCCGCGATAGAGAGGCATTTCAGCCAAAAACTCAGCCCGCACCCCGACACCACTCAAATAAAATGACAAGGCACAGGGAAACACGCTAGACCTGCGAGGCGTATTGGAGGACAAAGCAAAACATGCAAGATCGATCTACGGATCACGAGGGCGCGCCACTATGCGAGACGATAACCGTCACGCTGGATATAGTAAAAGTAAATCCGGCCGGGCCAAACACAGCGGACAAGACTCATTCGAGCTACATCGCGATATAGCCCAGTATAGAGGCGCTGCACACCCCCTATGCTTCACAGACGAAGTAATGGATCACCAAATCCCAGAGGGTTTCAAACCCGTAAATATAGAATCATACGACGGCACAACAGATCCTGCGGTATGGATCGAGGACTTCCTCTTGCACATCCACATGGCCCGCGGTGATGATCTACATGCCATCAAATACCTCCTACTCAAGCTCAAAGGACCAGCTCGGCATTGGCTCAACAACTTGCGAGCAGAATCCATTGGCTGTTGGGAAGATCTGGAAGCCGCATTCCTCGACAACTTCCAGGGCACTTATGTGTGACCACCGGCTGCCGATGACTTGAGCCACATAATTCAGCAGCCAGAGGAATCGGCCAGGCAATTCTGGACACGATTCCTAACAAAGAAAAATCAAATCGTCGACTGTCCGGATGCAGAGGCCCTAGCAGCTTTTAAGCACAACATCCGCGACGAATGGCTCGCCCGGCACCTCGGCCAGGAAAAGCCGAAATCTATGGCAGCCCTCATGACACTCATGACCCGCTTTTGCGCGGGAGAAGACAGCTGGCTGGCTCGCAACAATAACATATCAAAGAACCATGGTACTTCGGATACCAAGGATGGCAATGGCAGGTCACGTCGCAACAAACACAAGCGCCGCATCAACAACGACAATACCGAGGATACGGCAGTCAATGCCGGATTCAAAGGCTCTAAACCCGGTCAGCGGAAAAAACCATTCAAAAGAAGCACTCTGGGCCCGTCCAGTTTGGACCGTATACTCAACCGCTCGTGTCAAATACACGGCACCCCCGACAAGCCAGCCAACCACACCAACAGGGATTGTTGGGTGTTCAAGCAGGCCGACAAAATAAACACCAAAAACAAAGATAAGGGGTCACATAGCGATGATGAGGAGGAGCCCTGGAAGCCGAACACCGGAGGACAGAAGAGGTTCCCCCCACAAGTGCGGATGGTGAACATGATATACGCAACCCACATCCCAAAGAGGGAGCAGAAGCGTGCGCTAAGGGACGTATACGCGTTGGAGCCAGTTGCCCCAAAGTTCAACCCATGGTCCTCTTGTTCGATCACCTTCGATCGCAGGGACCACCCCACTAGTATCCGTCATGGCGGATTCGCCGCACTGGTCCTAGACCCAATCATTGACGGATTTCACCTCACTCGAGTCCTTATGGATGGCGGCAGCAGCCTGAACCTGCTTTATCAGGACACAGTGTGCAAAATCGGTATAGACCCCTCAAGGATCAAACCCACAAAAACGACCTTCAAAGGCGTCATACCAGGTGTAGAGGCCCATTGCACAGGCTCAGTCACACTGGAAGTGGTCTTCGGATCCCCGGATAACTTCCAAAGCGAGGAGTTAATCTTCGATATAGTCTCGTTCCGCAGTGGCTATCATGCACTGCTCGGGCGAACTGCATTTGCGAGATTCAATGCGGTACCGCATTATGCATACCTCAAGCTCAAGATGCCAGGACCTCGGGGGGTCATCACAGTCAATGGAAACACAGAGCACTCTCTCCGCATGGAGGAGCACACTGCGGCCCTCGCAGCAGAAGTGCAAAGCAGCCTCTTAAGGCAATCCACCAGTTCGGCGATTAAAGACCCTGACACCTTCAAGTGCACCCGGAGTAATCGGCAACAAGACCGCCTGGCACGTTCCGAGCTCGCATAGCAATGCAGCTCCCGCCCCAGCCCCAGCCAAACGGTGAAATCCGTACCACGCGTACACAATTACGCATTGGAAATACCATGGGCACAGGTGGGGAGGGGGGCACGACTACGGCATGCCCCAAGACGTGGCTCAACCGCACTAGGGGCTTCCCGCTTTGTTATTTTTCTCTCTTTCAGGACTTTAATCTCTGGAAACCCTGTCCGGCAGTATGATTGCCGGACACATGATGCAACAACCAAGGAGGCAGAAAGCTACGTCGCACCATGGAACTCCCAGGTGGTCTCTGACAACGAGTGAAATACCTGCTTTAAATACCATTCCTCAGCTTGCCCTTGGAGGGGACATGTCAAATAGTCCTACTTTTTTCTTATCGCACTACTTGTATCAATCTGCTTTAACGCACCTTTTTGAATAAACAATGCATAACACTAGACTATTATCGCATTCTCTATTCTTCTTATATATATATGTATGTGTGTGTGTGTGTGTGTTCATTCATGACATCCAGCACCCGTACACTCTGGTACGACCAATACGCTAGGGGCTTAATCATACCCCATAATACGGCGTGAGAAGTCCGAACACTTTCAACAGTGCGGCACCCCGAACTTATAGCATTATATGCATCAGCTCCGAATCATGTCTTGGGTCAATAGTTGGGTTTGCCCGGCTCCCATGTTTTGGTACCTTACCTTCCGCTATATCGGCTAAGGTAGCACTGGGAGAACTACTGCGATTGTGCCCCGGTTCAGCTGGGCTAAGCACCTCAGTAGAGAAAGCTAAAACTGACTGTCATGATAAGGCGTGAGACTGGTCGCTGTTCAAGAGGTTTCGAGTCCCTGAAGACTTATGCCGCTTAGAGCGAGGAGTCGGCTTTGTCCGGCTTAAGGCGTGTATAGCGCCCCGAATTCGGCCTTCTGAATACTAGGGCCTTCGCCAAAATTTAAAATTATAGAATTCTATGGCTAAGTGAGAGTGATAAAGCATTATAGTCTGATTGCCTTGTTCGTTGTGCTGAGCACCTCCCTCGAAGGACCCAACAATGGGAAAAAGAGTGCTCAGGTTTATCCCGAACACCCTAGCACTCGTGGCATGGGGACAGAAGTCGATGACTGGCCATCTCTCAGATTTGATAAATAGCCGCACAGAAGGTATTATTTTAAATTCAAACAAGCGTTGCATAGCGCATATGAACAAGTCTTCATAATACAGGATCACACGAGCAAGTTCATTCAAATATTACATCTTTGGCGCACTCGTCCGCCACAAGACGGGCAACCTTCAGGACACCCTCATAATACATCTCGGGGTGGCGATGCTCCTTGCCCTGCGGCGGCCCCTCCTTCACCAGCTTCTCAACGTCCATCTTGGCCCAGTGCACCTTTGCACGGGCAAAAGCCCGACGTGCACCTTCGATGCAGACGGACCTCTTGATGACTTCCAGCTGTGGGCAAGCATCTACAAGCCGCCTCACCAAGCCAAAGTAGTTGTTGGGAAGGGAGTCGCCAAGCCACATACGGACTATAAAGCCCTTCATGGCTTGTTCGGCCGCCTTGTGCAGCTCGACCAGTTGCTTCAGCTGGTCGCTCACAGACATCGGGTGTTCGGTCCCAGTATACTAAGACCAGAACAACTTCTCTATCGAGCTTCCCTCCTTGGCCTAGTAATATTCCGCGGCATCCGACACGCTGCAGGGCAAATCTGCGAATGCTCCTCGAGAGCTCCGGACTCGGGTAAGTAACAAGTAATTTACTTGCACATGCTTGCTTTGCATATTGAATGCCTTACCCGCCGCTATCTTCCGCATCGCCTCAATCTCCTGGAGAGCTTTTTGGGCTTCGGCCTTGGCATTCTTTGCGCTCTCAAGGGTCGTGGCAAGCTCAGACTCTCGCGTCTTCGAGTCAAGCTCCAAAGCCGCGTGCTTCGTCACGAGAGCCTGGAGCTCTTGCTGCACCTCGCCCACCCGTGCCTCTTGATTTTCCCGCTCGGTGCGCTCCTTGGCCGCTTTGTCTTCGGCCTCGGACAGCGCTTGCTTTAGGGTCGCCACTTCGGTTGTGGCCCCTGGCACATTCATGATGATCCTGTCATTTCGCAACCACATTTTCTTTTATATATATAGACAAGGTATTACTTACCTTTGTTCTCCTCGAGCTGCCTCTTGGTAAGGCTGAGCTCTTTCTCAGACCCCTCGAGGTCCTGCTTCAGTGCGGCGACCTCCGCAGTCAGTGCGGCCGAGGTCAGGAGCGAAGCCTGCATACGCATACAGACATACTTATATTAGACTCCTGCATATGTTATCTGATCCTCTATTCGGCTTTTCTTTGTGAACACCAAACAGAGCATCAGGGGCTACTGTCTATGCAGTAATATTTTTCCTATATTTTAAATACTTACCTCAAAGCCTGTTAGAAGGCTGGCACAGGCTTCAGTCAGTCCGCTCTTGGCGGACTGAACCTTCTCGATCACCGCACTCACAATAGTGCAGTGCTCTTTGTCGATGGAAGCGCCGCGAAGCGCTCCCAGCAGGTTGTCCGGTGCCTCTGGATGGACAGAGGTCACCAGCACGGGCGTCTTACCCCTTTTGGAAGGGGGGTGCCTGCCCGAGTCCGGAACCACCGAAGGTTCCGGCGTGGTGTTCGGCTGAGAGCCGAACTTGGGCCCCCCGGGAGCCTTGCTCCCTTTGCTCCTGGAGTCCGGAAGGTCGCCTTGAGGCGCCTCCGGAACTGTCTCCCCCCGGCTCGGTGCCCCTTGAGACAATACCTTGATATTGTCCGTAGGGCAAGGGGAGGAGGCGGTCGGAAGTCGATCGCTATCCATATCCGACGAGTCCAAGGAACCGTCCGACGAGGATACGTCGATACGGGTTTGGAGCGGTCTGCATAATCATATTCGGCGTTAGGAGAAGCAGTGCGACAAAGGTATGCTATGAGTTACTCTGGTATCCAAATACTTACGACTTCGCTAGGGGCTTGGCCCTGAGCAGCCACTCGTCTTCGCCTTCGGTGGCGGTGGTGGAGCAGTCCGGAAGAAGAGTCCTTCCCTTCTTGGACCCTTTGGCCTCCCCGGTTGGGGCGGCCTTCCTTTTCATGTCTCCCCCGGCTGGAGGGGGAGCATCTTCATCTTCCTCCTTGTTTTCATGGGAGGAGTGCGTCGCAGAGTTATCGGACGATGAGTCCGATACCACCTGGTGCTGGGAACTCTTTCGGGTTCCCTTGGCCTTCTTCTTGGTCTTGTTCGGCACCTCATAAGGAGCCGGAGTCTGCATCTCCGTCAGGAGAGCGTCCGCAGGGTCTTCGGGCAAAGGGGCTGGACAGTTGATCTGTTCCGATGTCTTCACCCAGTCCTGTCAAAGGCATGGGAGCTCAGACCCCGCACATGGTTAAGCTATGGGAAATAAATACCCTCCCAGATGTACAGAACTTACCGGATTCGCATGGCGCTTCGTGCTTAGCCCGCGGTCCTCGGTAAGAGAAGGAGGGACCTCGGCGCCCTTGAACAGCACCTTCCAGACATCTTTATGTGTCGTGTCGAAGAGCTGGCTGAGAATCTGGTGCTGGGCTGGGTCGAACTCCCATAAGTTGAAGTCTCGTTGTTGACACGGGAGGATCCGGCGGAAGAGCATGACCTCGACTATGTTGACAAGCTTAAGTTTCTTGCTTGTCATGTTCCGGATACACTTCTGGAGTCCATCCAGCTCCACCGATGAACCCCAGGACAGGCCCTTCTCCTTCCAGGAAGTGAGCCGCGCGGGGATTCCGGATCGAAACCCGGGGGCCACCACCCAGTTGGTGTCGCGCGGCTCGGTGATGTAGAGCCACCCCGATTGCCACCCCTTTATGGTCTCCACGAAGGAGCCCTCGAGCCATATAACATTGGGCATCTTGCCCACCATGGCTCCGCCGCATTCCGCTTGTTGGCCGCCCACCACCTTCAGCTTGATATTGAAGGTCTTCAGCCATAGGCCGAAGTGGGGCCGGATGCGGAGGAAAGCCTTGCACACGACGATGAACGCCGAGATGTTGAGGATGAAATTTGGGGCCAGATCATGAAAGTCCAGCCCGTAATAGAACATGAGGCCGCAGACGAAGTGGGGAAGGAAAACTACCCTTTCATGAGGTTCCGGGGTAGGGACGACCTGCCCCGCTGCTAGTAGTCGGTGCGCGATGTCCGCAGCCAAGTATCCGGCTCCATGTAACTTTTTGATGTGCCCCTCCGTGACGGAGGAGGCCATCCACTTGCCTCCCGCTCCGGACATGTTTGGAGAGAGTTGAGGAGGAGGATGTGGACTTGGGCGCTGGAGCTCGAGTGCGCGAGAATGGATGAGCAAGGAGGAAGAAGGCGTGGGTAGGAAAAGGTGAAATCTTATCTGAGGGAGTCCTGGATTAGGGGGTCTCCGGACAGCCGGACTATCTCCATTGGCCGGACTGTTAGACTATGAAGATACAAGATTGAAGACTTCGTCTCGTGTCCGGATGGGACTCTACTTGGCGTGGAAGGCAAGCTAGGCAATACGTATATGGATATCTCCTCTTTTGTAACCGACCTTGTGTAACCCTAACCCTCTTCGGTGTCTATATAAACCGAAGGGTTTTAGTCCGTAGGACAACAACCACAACATACAATCATACCATAGGCTAGCTTCTAGGGTTTAGCCTCTCCGATCTCGTGGTAGATCTACTCTTGTACTACCCATATCATCAATATTAATCAAGCAGGATGTAGGGTTTTACCTCCATCAAGAGGGCCCGAACCTGGGTAAAACTTCATGTCCCCTGCCTCCTGTTACCATCCGGCCTAGACGCACAGTTTGGGACCCCCTACCCGAGATCCACCGGTTTTGACACCAACATTGGTGCTTTCATTGAGAGTTCCTCTGTGTCGTCGCTGTTAGGCTTGATGGCTCCTACTATCATCGATAGCGATGCGGTCCAGGGTGAGACTTTTCTCCCCGGACAAATCTTCGTATTCGGCGGCTTTGCACTGCGGGCTAATTCGCTTGGCCATCTGGAGCAGATTGAAAGCTACACCCCTGGCCATCAGGTCAGATTTGGAAGTTTGAACTACACGTCCGACGCCCGCGGGGAGTTGATCCTCGACGGATTCGAGCCACAGCCGGGTGCGCCGCACTGTCGCGATGGGTATGACCTAGCTCTGCCGCCGAACAGTACCCCAGAGGTCGCGCCCGCATTAGCTCCGACCCTTAGCTCGGAACCAACTGCGCCAATCGAGGACGGGTGGCTACACACCGCCTCAGGGGCTGCAGTCTCAACGGCGATCGAGCCAAACACCAGCATAACCCTCCGTGTAGCCCGTGATTCCAAGGCGTCGGACTCTTTTCCAGACTCCGAACCATCCGCACCCCTGCCGATCGAATCCGATTGGGCGCCGATCATGGAATTCACCGCCGCGAGTATCTTTCAGCACTCACCCTTCGGCGACATTCTGAATTCACTAAGGTCTCTCTCTTTGTCAGGAGAGCCCTAGCCGTATTATGGCCAACAGGATTGGGATGCGGACGACGAAGAAATTCGACGCCCACCCACCACCCACTTAATAGCCACAGTCGATGACTCAACCGACATGCTCGACTTTGACTCCGAAGACATCGACGGTATGGACAATGATGTGGGAGGTGAAGAGGAACCACCGCCCACAGGGTGCTGGACGTCCACTTCATCATATGACGTATACATGGTGGACACACCAAAAGAAGACGGCGACGGGGAACGGAAGGACGCACCGAAGACTTGTTCCCTCGAGAAGCAGTCAAAGCAGCGGCGCAAGCGCCGCCCCAAATCCCGCCTCGCCAGAAATAATGATCACACAGACCCAGCGTTGGAGCAGGGCGAACCACTGCCGGACCACGGCAATACGGAGAATCAAACCGAACAAACCAATTTTGTCAAAGATAATAGTCCGGACGACACAACGCCGGACAGGCACCCGGAGCAGCGGAATACCCGTCAAAGGCTTGTTGCCACCGCGAGGAGTCTGAAAAAGCAGAAGCAAAGGCTCAAGGCTGCGCAGGACACCCTCGCGTGAATCACCCCACCAAGAGCTACCCAAAGCGGAAGTTGTTACTTGAATTTGATGAGGAGGCCTCAGACCCCTCACAACCAAAAATCAAAACAGCCACCTGGCCGGATAGACGACCTCACGGCCAACATAGAGCAGCAAACAATGCCACTCACAAGACAATACGCGATTCACGCGAGGGCTTGCACCAAAAGGACAGCGCAACCAGATCCATCTATGGACCACGCAAGCGCGCCCCAGCATACGATATAACACAACAAACATCCGAACAACGCGGTACACCCAGATACATGGGTCCCGCACACCCCCTATGTTTCACCGATGGGGTGCTGGATTGTGACGCCCTCGATTCAATCGTACACTAATCATACACGCAAATGTGTACGATCAAGATCAAGGACTCACGGGAAGATATCACAACACAACTCTAGACACAAAATAAAATAATACAAGCTTTATATTACAAGCCAGGGGCCTCGGGGGCTCGAATACATAAGCTCGAAAACACAAGAGTCGGTGGAAGCAACAATATCTGAGTACAGACATGAGTTAGACAAGTTTGCCTTAAGAAGGCTAGCACAAAACAACAACGATCGAAAAGGCAAGGCCTCCTGCCTGGGAGCCTCCTAACTACTCTTGGTCGTCGGCGTCCGTCACGTGGTAGTAGGCACCCTCGGGGTAGCAGCCATCGTCAAAGGTGGCATCTGGCTCCTGGACTCCACCATCTGGTTGCAACAACCAGAAAGAAGAAAGAAGGGGGAAAAGGGGAAGCAAAGCAACCGTGAGTACTCATCCAAAGTACTCGCAAGCAAGGATCTACACTACATATGCAACATTATCAACGGAAGGCTGTATATGTGGACTGGGCTGCAGAAATGCCAGAATAGGGAGAAGGCCTAGTCCTATCGAAGACTAGCATCTTCTCGAACCCACCATCTTGCAGCAACAGGAGGGAGTAGAGTAGCATAAAGTAAAGCGGTAGTAGTGTTATCAACCTCGGCCAGAGATCCTTTCTCGACTCCCTGCGAGAAAGCAATCCCAGAGCCATACTATCCAGTTATCATCACAATCAAATCCTCATCACCATCCAGTTCTCATCACAAGTATCCAGTTCTAGTTGTATCGATCGGGATACAACTCCAAGTGTCCGTTACTGTAGGACAGGCTATCGATAGATGTTTTCTTCCCTGCAGGGGTGCACCAACTTACCCACCACGCTCGATTGACTCCGGCCGGACACACTTTCCAGGGTCATGCCCGGCCTCGGCCAAACAATACGCCGCAACCCGACCTAGACTTAACAGAGAGGTCAGCACGCCGGACTAAACCTATGCCCCCAGGGGTCATGGGCCATCTCCCCGGAAACTCCTGCACGTTGCGTACGCGGCCGGTGAGCAGACCTAGCTACCTCCTTCAACAAGGCAGGCGCTTGCGCAGTCCAACCCGGCGCGCGCCACTCAATCGCTGACGTCTATTAAGCTTTGGCTGATGTATACGACGCAGAACGCCCATACTATGCCCACGTGATGGTTAGTGCTATCAGGCCAGAGGCCCCTCGGATCAAATATCCAAATCGTAGTGGATTAGGAACGCGCGGTAACAAGCAGAGACTCACGAAAGAGGTGACCCCGTTGCCCCGTCTCGAGGACTTGCGGCAAGGGCTAAGAATGCCCGGCCACGCCTCGTAATTATCTCACGGGCACCTTCCAGGTCAACCCGTCTCCACATCTCTTTCCAAGTAACAGTTGTAAAGTCCAAGTATCCGTGTGTCCAAACATCAAGAGGAAAACCCAAGGAATCACCCCCGGTGGGTTCCACTCAATGTAATCATCAAGGTGAACGTAGAGGAATCACCCTCGAGGTTCACACTTGAGGGGTTGCACGACAGAGCCGTATCGGAAGTGGTTAAGGAGGAAATCACCCTCGATGACCACGACCGAATAGCTACACTACAGGTTAACATCAGAAGTGCTGTAGAGGTCTCACCCTCGGCACTCGATAGTAACCCAGCAGTGTCGAGCAACTAAGGGGAAAGTGATGTGCGGTGCCGGGGCCTGGTCTTCAATCCCGTTGGACGGGTCTTCAATGATGAAGCAGAGGCAACAAGGACAAGGTGGGGGTCACTGATGGATCACTAACCAACCTATACTAAGCAGATTAGGATAAGCAGGTAAGGTACAATAACAGGTACAAAAGCAGGCTATGCATCAGAATAGGAGCATACAATAACAGTAGCAAAATCTAATGCAAGCATGAGAGAATGGAATGGGCGATATCGGGATGATCAAAGGGGGGGGCTTGCCTGGTTGCTCTGGCAAGGAGGGGGTCGTTGTCGACGACGTAGTCGATCACCGGGGCATCAGCGGCCTCGGGGTCTACCAGAGAGAAGAGGGGGAAGAAACAGTAAATATAAAGCAAACATAGCATCACAAAGCATAACGTGGCAATATGTTGTGCCGGGAGTGACCTAACGTATGGCTACACGATATAGGTGAAGGGAGAATTCAACCGGGAATGTATTCCCGGTTCCGGACCTGTGTCAGACAGATGACCGGAGGGGGAAAGTTCCATGTTCAGCATGCTAGGGGCATGTGACAGATGAACGGACCGCATATTCGGACTCGTTGGATTTTTCTGAGCAACTTTCATATAGAAAACATTTTCATCCGAGATACGGTTTATTTTCTATGAAATTTTTAAAGATTAAACCATTTTCTGGAATTACTTTTAATTCAAAAAAACAGGTTAAAAGCTAGGTGCACCCAGATCTGTGCACACAAAAGTATACCAGAGGATGACTTGTGGGTCCAGGGGGTCCCAGTTGACTAGTCAATGCTTGACTAGTCAACAGGGGATGGGGCCCCCTGTCATTGTCTGCGTATTGGACTAACATGATTAGTTTATACTAATTAAGTAGTTAATAGGTTAATTAACATGATTAATTAGGTTAATCGATTAATTAATTTAATATTATTATTTATTTATTTTTACAAATACATTTTTCGGTTCGTTTAACTTTCTCAAAGTTTTGGGGGCAGGCCCCACGTCCAGTAGCACGACGAGGGCGCTGGATCAGGGCGTAGCCAGCAGGCGGGGTCGCGGCGAGGCCGGCCGGCCGGGGCTGTGCCCGTCAACGGCAGTGGGTGGCGCGTGCGAGGTGAGGGACGGCCGGAGCCGCAAACGCGCGTGGGCAGAGAAGGGCGCGTCGGGTGGGAGCGAGGGTGCGGTCAGGGGCGCACGACGCGCGCGTGAGAGCGCCTGGGTGGAGTGACAGGGGCACGGTGAGCGCGCCGGGGAGGGAGGCGATGCGCGGGCGCGCGCGTCGGGCGTGGCCGGCGCGACACGAGCGCAGCCAGGCCATGGCCATGGTGGGGGGGAGCCGTGGGATGCGGTGGCTGCTTCAGGGAGAGAGGAGGACGACCGGGGGTTGCTCACCCACGTTGAAGGGAAGGCCCGATGCAGGGGGAACCGACGGCGGGGCGAGGTGGCAGCGACGGCGAACGACGTTGGCGTCGGGGCGTCGTTGGGGAGGAGGATGGGGACGGTTGCATTCCGGCGGTGAGGCGGCGTCAGCGCGGTCGACGAGCGACGGGCACATCGTCAGCAGGCGTCGGCCTACGAGGAGGACGCGGCGGGGGCTTGACGGATGAGCTGCGAGGCGTCCGGCAAGGGGAGGGGGTCTCCGGGCAGCGAATGGCGGGTCGGGCGCGGCGTTGGGGCTCCCAGATCGGGAGGGGGAGGAGGCGAGGAGAACGGCGTCAGGGTGGGCGCCGACGACGGGGCGCCGGGTGGAGGGGATCGGACAAGGGGCGCCCCTCCTCTGGGTGAGTGGGCGACGGCGCAGGGAGGGAACGAGGGAGAGTGGGGATCGTGGGGGATGTGGGGCAACCGAGTTAGGGTTAGCGAGGGAGTGGGGGTGCTAAGGAGGCCTGGCTGGGCCTGGTGGGTCGGCCAGTGCGGCGGCCAGCTGGGCCGTTCGGCCCAGCGTGGGGGGGGGGGGGGGGTGGTTGTTTCTCCTTTTTTTACATTTAATTTTTTTTTACTTTTTGGTTTACCATTTTTAGTCTCAGTTTTGCATTTTCTTTTAGTACCAGATGAGTTTTGTTTTGAACAAAACTTGGCACATAAATCTAACACAATACCTTGAGATGGAATAAAGAGTTTGGGGTCAAGAGGAGTTGTCTAATTATTTTTAGAAACTTCAAAAGGCCAAATTTTAAATGCTGCTGGACCACTAAATAATTTCCAGGAGCACTTTTGGAATCCAAAGGAGGTTGGTTCCAACATGACAAATACCTAGGGATTATTTGCCACACTTTGAACATTTTATTTTTCAGGTTTGGCAAATATGAATTTTTTTATTTTAGATTAAAATTTGAATTTGAACTGTGATTTGGATCAAGTGAAGATTAGCAACAGTAACATGATGACATGACACCAATAACATGGGATTACTGTAGCATGACACTGGGGGTGTCACATGGATCATGAATTTCCAGAGGGATTCAAACCTGTAAACATAGAGGCATACGACGGAACAACAGACCCTGGGGTCTGGATCGAGGACTATATCCTCCACATCCATATGGCTCGAGGAGATGATCTCCACGCCATCAAGTACTTACCACTCAAACTCAAAGGACCAGCTCGTCACTGGCTTAAAGGCCTCCCTGAAAACTCCATTGGAAGCTGGGCAGAGCTCGAAGACGCTTTTCGGGCAAACTTTCAAGGGACTTATGTCCGACCTCCAGACACGGATGATTTGAGTCATATAACTCAACAGCCCGGAGAGTCAGCCCGAAAGCTTTGGAATAGGTTTCTTACTAAAAAGAACCAAATTGTCGATTGTCCGGACGCCGAAGCCTTGGCAGCTTTTAAGCACAGCGTCCGTGACGAATGGCTTGCCCGACA
Organism: Triticum aestivum; assembly: GCF_018294505.1. Taxonomy (NCBI): domain Eukaryota; kingdom Viridiplantae; phylum Streptophyta; class Magnoliopsida; order Poales; family Poaceae; genus Triticum; species Triticum aestivum. Next base: position 545,834,205 of record NC_057806.1, on the reverse strand, counting down.
CCTCGGCCAAGAAAAACCGAGAACGATGGCAGCATTAACAAGCCTCATGACCCGCTTTTGCGCGGGTGAGGACAGCTGGCTAGCCCGATGCAGCACCAGCGACCCTAGTACATCTAAAGTTAGAGATGGAAATGGGAAATCACGGCGCAACAGCAATAACAAACGCCGGAATAAAGGAGACAGCATGAAGAGCATGGCCGTAAATGCCGGATTCAAAAGCTCTCGGCCAGGTCAGCAAAAGCCACCCTCTAAAGGCGCCAGAGACGAACTGTCTGGCCTAAACAAAATTCTGGACCAAATATGTCAGGTCCATAGCACCCCTGGCAAACCAGCCAATCATACCCACAGAGAATGTTGGGTCTTCAAGCAGTCCGGCAAGCTCAATGTCGTACACAAGGGGGAGGATACACCAAGCGAAGATGAGGATGAGCCTCTCAAGCAGGACACTGGGGAACAAAAGAAATTTCCACCAGAAGTCAAAACAGTAAACGTGTTACACGTGATCAATGCAAGAAACAAAATGGCACTCCCAGAAAAATACGCCCGAAGGTCTATCACCGCGGAGTCCTGCCACTGGTCGTCTCAATCGATCACTTTCAACCATCGTGATTACTCAGCAAGTATCCGGCGTGTAGGATGGGCTGCCCTGGTATTAGACCCAATAATTGACGGATACCACTTCACACGAGTCCTGATGGGCGGTGGCAGCAGTCTAAACCTGATATACCAGGATACAATCCGCAAAATGGGGATAGACCCAACAAAAATTTGCCATAGCAATACTACCTTTAAAGGAGTAACGCCAGGCCTAGGGGCTCATTGCACGGGCTCCCTGCCACTAAAGGTTATATTCGGCTTCCTCGATAACTTCTATCATGATCATTTAACCTTCCACATCGCTCTGTTCCAAAGTGGCTATCAAGCACTACTCAGACGCGAAGCTTTCGCTCGCTTTAATGCAATACCACACTATGCTTCCCTCACAATCAAGATGCCCGGTCCACGTGGCATCATTATAGTGAATGGAAGTATTAAGCGATCTTTGTGCACCGAAGAGCGTGCGGCTGCCCTGGCAGCCGCACACTAAAAACGGCATCACCAACTAAAGCATTTAGCAGGTCGTCACGACCTCGGACACGGTTAGACGAGTCCGGCGCAGCTATATGCAATTTATACCGGATCAATGATCACACCCCTATTACAAATACAAGGGGCTCAACATGCGCAGACAAGTGGCAATTCTTACTCACCTTGAATTATACATGGTTTCTTTAAAAACTATATTTTTGCCCGATAGCTTTTTCACCTAAGTTCCTCTCTTTTACACATAATCATCGTGCTACACCCGTCTAGGATACGGCACAACAGAGACACAGGCGTAGACATGCAGTAGGGACCCGCTCCAAGGATTCTTTTTAGATTAAGACCCTGCGTAAACCTTTTTTACTGTCTCTTGTTGATACATATCCACCGAATTCTCAGCACAGTTGAGAAGGATGTTGATGTCTTGGCATGTGGCCACGTCAGAATAATGCACGTACCTGGACACAAGGGGCTTCTTAAAAACGACACTATTTCGCCCCGGTTTATACCATCAAGACCGAATATCTTAGGGAGTGTTTGGCGTCACGAGTTTGGCCTTATATGCATCAGCTCCGAATCATTGTCTTTGGTCAAATGTTGGTTTTGCCCGGCTCCTGTGTTTTGGTGCCTTACGTTCTGCTTTACTGGCTAAGGTAGCACCAAGAGAACTACTACGATTGTGCCCTGGTTCATCCGGACGAGCACCTCAGTAGAGAAAGCCGAAAACTGACTGTCATGATATAGCATGGGACTGGTCAACCACTCGATGACCTATCGGAATGTTAGAATTCCTCCGCCTTAACGAAGGGCCGTTTTCCGGCCAGGCATGTACGCACCCCGCAATCGGGAGAGTGCGGAGCCACCAGGGGCTATCTAGTAGCCCCACTGTCAAACTCCTATGGCTAAGTGAAAGTGTTAAAGCATTATAGTCCGGTTGCCTCGCTCGCTGCGCTATCACCTCCTTATTAGGACCAAGACGTTGGGTTAAGTGTGAACACGCGTTTTTTGCGAGCACCTCCGCATTATATGCGTGGGGGTTGAAGCCGACGGCTGCAATCTTTCAGGTTATACACATGTATACATAAACGGCCGCACAGGAGGCATCATACTACTTTCAGGCAAAAGTATAAACATAGCCTTATAAAAACTTCATAAAAGCATTGTGTTTACAATGAGAATACATATCACTCAAACATAATATTCTTCGAGCACTGGGCCTCTATCAAACGAGCACCCTCGAGAACATCCTCGAAATAATGCTTGGCTGCCACTCGGCCTATGGCCGAACCCTGCGCCACGACTACGGAAGCATCCATCTCCGCCCAGTATGCTTTAACACGGGCAAGGGCCATCTGCGAGCCTTCTATGCACGCCGACCTCTTCATCGCATTAATGCACGACACCGCACCAAGGAACTGCTACACTAAGCTGAAATAGCTATCTGGCTTTTGCTTCTCCGGCCACAGCTGATCCACAACAGCCCTCATGGCGAGTCCGGACAACCTATTCAGTTCGGCCCATTCGGCTAGCTGGTCAGTCAATGAAAGCGGACGCTCTGGAATGTTGAACTGCGACCAGAACAGCTTGTCCACTTCACGATCTGTCTGACCTTGGAAGTACTTGGCAGCATCGGTAGCACTCGTCGCCAAATCCATATACGCATCTACCGAACTCCACAGCCGATCCAGAGGGGCATACCGTGGATCTCTGAACTTCCTCCATAACATGAAAGGTTTCCTAGCCGCAATATCCCCGGCTTCCCGCAGCTCCTCCTTCTTCGCTCTCATAGCAGAACGGGTGTCCTTCTCCGCCGCCGTGGCCTTCTCAAGGTCCGCTGCCTTTGCTCGGTTTTCCTTTTCGAGGACCCGGCAACGGTCGGCAGTGTCTTTTAATTCCATGGCCAACTTGGCCATCTTCTCTTGGCTCTCGCAATGTGCGGCCTTCTCGGCCTTCAACTCTTCGGCCGCCTTCAAAGCAGCGGCATTACTAATCCTCGCTTGTTCCTTGGCTCGGGCAAGTTCTGCCCGCAAGGCTTCCACGGAGGCAACTCCATCTGCAGTCACAACATATTAAAGATACTGGCATTATGCTGCTCTTACTATGTGGTGTTCACCAGATCATAACACTTACCCTGTGCCTCGTCAAGCCTCTTGTTAACAAGCTCGAGGTCGGCGTCTGCCGCATTCAGTTGTCGTTTTAATTTGGCAAACTCACTAGTCCGACTAGCCACCGGAGCCTCCACCACCTGCACATAAGGGCAGTCTGGTCATTGCCAGAGAATATGATCCTCTGTTCGCCGCCATTCTCGACGGCAACCAGAGTCTCAGGGGCTACTATCTACACAGGGCACACCTAACATGTGCAGTACTATCACATATTATCTTACGTACCTCAAAGCCTGTCAGTAGACTCATAAAGGCTTCATGTAATCCGCTTTCGGCGGACGAGATTCTCTCCATCATCGTACCCATCAGCATACGGTGTTCTTCTGAGATGGCCGCTCGCCCCACCAACTCCCTCAGAATGTCCGACCGCACACCAGACGGTGCCGGACTGTTTTGTCTGCTCTCCTCGGGAGCCGGATGCTGGGGACTTCGGGGGTCTATGGGATTATCTTCTGGCCTCACCGGATTCGGAGAGGCCCTCTGTGACGACACTTCGGGGTCGCCCACTTCTAGAGCGGAGGAGTCCGGGGGAGGCATTTCGCTCTCCATCATCTCTGGAAGAAGATCCCCCGAAGACGAGCTCATCTGAGAGGGGCTAAGGCCTGAACTGCAAGATATATGCGGTGGTTATTTTCTCAGAAGAAAGATAGCATACCTTAAAGTATTTTGGGATCACTTACAACTCGTTGGAGGGCAGATCTCCCCGCGGACTATGTGCAGCAGGAGCACCCCCCAAGGCAGGACCCTCTGTGGGAGATTTCTTCTCCCGTTTGGAGGCTTCGGCTTCCGGACCCTCGGAAGCAGTCCTTTTCCTCCCCCGATTGTCCTCCTTCATGGAGACGCTCATTCCCTCGGTTGGAATGAGCAGAGGCGGGGGCCCGCGTCCGCCCGTATTATCCCCCCCAGTATCTTCCTTCGAGGGCTCCGGGCAAGGTGCGACCTCGAGCATCTTTTCCAATACTGGATTTTCCAAACCCTCAGGGAGGGGGCCAAACACCGAATCATCTTCACCTTCGTTAGCCAGTCCTGGTCAAAAAGTGAACTCTCAGAAACAACTTCGAATAAAAGACCGTGTGTTTGGCCAGAGGATTTCTTACTTGTTCGGCGGCGCGGTTACTGCTCAGGCCCACGTCCTTGGTAATATTCGGACACTCCACATGAGATCCGAAGAATGACTTGTACATCCCCTCGTGCGTCAAGCCGAGGAAACTTTGAATGGCACGCGGTCCCTCTGGGTTGAACTCCCACAAGCGAAGGGGCCAGCGTCTGCAAGGCTGGACTTGACGAACCTGCATAACTTGTATTACCACAGCCAAATTAAAATCTCCCTCGAAGAGATCTTGAATGCGACTTTGCAGTATAGGCACGTCCTTGGCTGGACCCCAGCTCAGGCCTCTGCTAACCCATGACATCAGTTGTGGTGGGGGGCCCGAGCGGAAAGCGGGGGCAGCCGCCCACTTGGCACTTCGGGGAGCCATGACGTAAAACCACTCCCATTGCCATAATTCGGACACCTCTGGAAAGGAACCTTCCGGCCATGGAGCTCCTGCCATCTTGCCTATTGATGCACCTCCGCACGCTGCCTGTTGCCCCCCGATCATCTTCGGCTTTACTTCAAAGGTTTTGAGCCACAGGCCGAAGTGAGGGGTAACGCGGAGGAAGGCCTCACATACGACAATAAACGTCGAGATGTGAAGAAAGGAGTCCGGAGCTAGATCGTGAAAATCTAGCCCGTAATAGAACATCAAACCCCTGACGAAAGGATCCAGAGTGAGGCCTAGACCTCGGAGGAAGTGGGAGACGAACACAACATTCTCGTTGGGTTCGGGAGTAGGGATGACCTGCCCTCGAGCAGGCAGCCGATGCGAAACCTCGGCGGTCAGGTATCTGGCCTCCCTCAACTTCTTAATGTCCTCTTCTGTAACGGAGGAGGGCATCCATCGGCCTTGAAGGCTGGATCCGGACATGATTGAAGATCCGGAGCACCTAACCTAGGCTTTGGGTGTTAGAACTCGAGGCGGAGGAAGGGTTCGATTGAGCACGAGAGAGAAAAAGCAAAAACCTCGTCCCTTTATAAAGAGGGTGAATATCAAGCGTCCTCTTCGTAGCCGTTTAGGACTTGCCTATAATCTAGGGGTCGTAGACACGGTTGGGTTACCCATGACCGCATTAATGAGAATCCCGTAATTGGGGGAACACGATCTCCGCTTCGGTAAGACGTGTCACGAAACCGCCTACCGTTATGTGTGGAGCTGGTTAAAAGAAACGGTTCGAATAATCACCGGGCCGTGACATAACGTCATGCTGCCAAAACAAGCCAGCAAATTCCATCTGCGAAAACGTTATTCTCTCTACGGTGGAATGTGGAATTTATTTTGCAGGGTCGGACACTGTCCTCGTATTCAACTTCTTATGTGATGTATTAGGAGAAGGAACCCGCCTTGCAATGCCGAAGACAACTGCGCGCCGGACTCATCGTCATTGAAGCCTGGTTTAGGGGCTACTGAGGGAGTCCTGGATTAGGGGGTCTCCGGACAGCCGGACTATCTCCATTGGCCGAACTGTTAGACTATGAAGATACAAGATTGAAGACTTCGTCTCGTGTCTGGATGGGACTCTACTTGGCGTGAAAGGCAAGCTAGGCAATACGTATATGGATATCTCCACTTTTGTAACCGACCTTGTGTAACCCTAACCCTCTCCGGTGTCTATATAAACCGAAGGGTTTTAGTCCGTAGGACAACAACCACAACATACAATCATACCATAGGCTAGCTTCTAGGGTTTAGCCTCTCCGATCTCGTGGTAGATCTACTCTTGTACTACCTATATCATCAATATTAATCAAGCAGGACATAGGGTTTTACCTCCATCGAGAGGGCCCGAACCTGGGTAAAACTTCATGTCCCCTGCCTCCTGTTACCATCCGGCCTAGACGCACAGTTTGGGACCCCCTACCCGAGATCCGCCGGTTTTGACACCGACATTATCCCTTTATAAGGGCGGACTAAACTATGCGTCCTGATGTCTACTACACAACCTTCTTCTTTTAGACGTTGTTGGGCCTCCAAGTGCAAAGGTTTGTAGGACAGTAGCAAATTTCCCTCAAGTGGATGACCTAAGGTTTATCAATCCATGGGAGGCGTAGGATGAAGATGGTCTCTCTCAAGCAACCCTGCAACCAAATAACAAAGAGTCTCTTGTGTCCCCAACACACCCAATACAATGGTAAATTGTATAGGTGCACTAGTTCGGCGAAGAGATGGTGATACAATTGGTATATGGATAGTAGATAATAGTATTTGTAATCTGAAATTATAAAAACAGCAAGGAAGCAAATGGTAAAAGTGAGCGTAAACGGTATTGCAATGCGTTGAAACAAGGCCTATGGTTCATACTTTCACTAGTGTAAGTCCTCTCAACAATAATAACATAATTGGATCACATAACTATCCCTCAACATGCAACAAAGAGTCACTCCAAAGTCACTAATAGCGGAGAACGAACGAAGAGATTATGGTAGGGTACGAAACCACCTCAAAGTTATTCTTTCCAATCAATCCGTTGGGCTATTCCTATAAGTGTCACAAACAGCCCTAGAGTTCGTACTAGAATAACACCTTAAGACACAAATCAACCAAAACCCTAATGTCACCTAGATACTCCAATGTCACCTCAAGTATCCGTGGGTATGATTATACGATATGCGTCACACAATCTCAGATTCATCTATTCAACCAACACAAAGGACCTCAAAGAGTGCCCCAAAGTTCCTACCGGAGAATCATGATGAAAACGTGTGCCAACCCCTATGCATAGGTTCATGGGCGGAACCCACAAGTTGATCACCAAAACATACATCAAGTGAATCACGTGGTATCCCATTGTCACCACAGATACGCACGGCAAGACATACATCAAGTGTTCTCAAATCTTTAAAGACTCAATCCGATAAGATTACTTCAAAGGGGAAACTCAATTCATTACAAGAGAGTAGAGGGGGGAAGAAACATCATAGGATCCAAATATAATAGGAAAGCTAGCGATACATCAAGAACGTATCATCTCGAGAACACGAGAGAGAGAGAGAGAGAGATCAAACACATAGCTACTGGTACATACCCTCGACCCCGAGGGAGAACTACTCCCTCCTCATCATGGAGAGCACCGGGATGATGAAGATGGCCGTCGGAGAAGGATTGCCCCCTGCGGCAGGGTGCCGGAACGGGTCTAGATTGGCTTTCGGTGGCTATGGAGGCTTTTGGCGGCGGAACTCCCGATCTATTCTTTGTTCTGGAAGTTTTAGGTTACGTAGGTATGTATGGGTGCAGGAGGTACGTCGGTGGACCGAAGGGGGGCCACGAGGCAGGGGCGCGCCCCTACCCTCGTGAGCTCCTCTTCATCTTCTGACGTAGGGTCCAGGTCTATCCGGTAGGTTTCCTTCCAAAAATAACTTCTCTAGTTGATTTCGTTCCGTTTTGACTCCGTTTGATATTCCTTTTCCTCGAAACACTAAAATAGGCATAAAACAGCAAACCTGGGCTGGGCCTCCGGTTAATAGGTTAGTCCCAAAAATAATATAAAAGTGTATAATAAATCCCATAAACATTCAAAACAGTAGATAATATAGCATGGAGCAATCAAAAATTATAGATACGTTGGAGACGTATCAAGCATCCCCAAGCTTAATTCCTGCAAGTCCTCGAGTAGGTAAATGATAAAAACAGAATTTTTGATGCGGAGTGCTACTTGGCATAATTTCAATGTAATTCTTCTTAATTGTGGTATGAATATTCAGATCCATAAGATTCAAGACAAAATTTCATATTGACATAGAAATAATAATACTTCAAGCATACTAACTAAGCAATTATGTCTTCTCAAAATAACATGGCCAAAGAAAGCTATCCCTACAAAATCATATAGTCTGGCTATGCTCCATCTTCACCACACAAAATATTTAAATCATGCACAACCCCGATGACAAGCCAAGCAATTGTTTCATACTTTTGATGTTCTCAAACTTTTTCAATCTTCACGCAATACATGAGCATGAGCCATGGACATAGCACTATAGGTGGAATAGAATGGTGGTTGTGGAGAAGACAAAAAGGAGAATATAGTCTCACACCAACTAGGTGTATCAACGGGCTATGGAGATGCCCATCAATAGATATCAATGTGAGTGAGTAGGGATTGCCATGCAACGGATGCACTAGAGCTATAAATGTATGAAAGCTCAATAAAAGAAACTAGTGGGTGTGCATCCAACTCGCTTCCTCACAACGACCTAGGGCATTTTGAGGAAGCCCATCATTGGAATATACAAGCCAAGTTCTATAATGAAAGATTTCCACTAGTATATGAAAGTGACAACATAGGAGACTCTATCATGAAGATCATGGTGCTACTTTGAAGCACAAGTGTGGTAAAAGGATAGTGGCATTGCCCCTCCTCTCTTTTTCTCTCATTTTTTATTTTTTTATTTGGGCCTTTCTATTTTTTTTATGGCCTCTTTTTTTCTCTTTTTTTTATTTGGGCTTCTTTGGCCTCTTTTATTTATTTTTCGTCTGGAGTCTCATCCCGACTTGTGGGGGAATCATAGTCTCCATCATCCTTTCCTCACTGGGACAATGCTCTAATAATGATGATCATCACACTTTTATTTACTTACAACTCAAGAATTACAACTCGATTCTTAGAACAAGATATGACTCTATATGAATGCCTCCGGCGGTGTACCGGGATGTGCAATGACTCATGAGTGACATGTATGAAAGAATTATCAATGATGGCTTTGCCACAAATACGATGTCAACTACATGATCATGCTAAGCAATATGACAATGATGAAGCGTGTCATAATAAATGGAATGGTGGAAAGTTGCATGGCAATATATCTCGGAATGGCTATGGAAATGCCATAATAGGTAGGTATGGTGGCTGTTCTGAGGAAGGTATATGGTGGGTGTATGGTACCGGTGAAAGTTGTGTGATACTAGAGAGGCTAGCAATGGTGGAAGGGTGAGAGTGCGTATAATCCATGGACTCAATAGTCATAAAGAACTCACATACTTATTGCAAAAATCTATTACTTATCGAAACAAAGTACTACGCGCATGCTCCTAGGGGGATAGATTGGTAGGAAAAGACCATCGCTCGTCCCCGACCGCCACTCATAAGGAAGGCGATCAATAAATAAATCATGCTCCGACTTCATCACATAACGGTTCACCATACGTGCATGCTACGGGAATCACAAACTTCAACACAAGTATCTCTTAAATTCACAACTACTCAACTAGCATGACTCTAATATCACCATCTCCATATCTCAAAACAATTATCAAGTATCAAACTTATCGTAGTATTCAACACACTCATAAGAGAATTTTATTATTCTTGAATACCTAGCATATTAGGATTTTAAGCAAATTACCATGCTATTTAAGACTCTCAAAATAATATAAGTGAAGCATGAGAGTTCATCTATTTCTTCAAAATAAAACTACCACCATGCTCTAAAAGATATAAGTGAAGCACTAGAGCAAATGACAAACTACTCTGAAAGATATAAGTGAAGATCAATGAGTAGTCGAATAATTATGCAACTATGTGAAGACTCTATAACATTTAATAATTTCAGATCTTGGTATTCTATTCAAACATCAAGCAAAGCAAAATAAAATGACATTCTAAGAATGGCAAACATCATGTGAAGAAGCAAAAACTTAGGATCAACCGAAACTAACCGATAATTGTTGAAGAAGAAAGGTGGGATGCCAACCGGGGCATCCCCAAGCTTAGATGCTTGAGACTTCTTGAAATATTATGTTGGGATGCCTTGGGCATCCCCAAGCTTGAGCTTCTGTGTCTCCTTAATTCCTCTCATATCACGGTCTCCCTAAATCTCAAAAGCTTCATCCACACAAAACTCAACAAGGACTCGTGAGATAAGTTAGTATAAACCATTGCAAAACCTTATCATACTCTACTGTAGCAAATCACTAAAATCATTATTCAACATTGCATACTAAATTCCTCTGCATATTTAATAGTCCTATCCTCGAATAGAATCATTAAAGAAGCAAACAATGCAAACATAATAGCAATCTGCCTAAATAGGATAGTCTGTAAGAATGCAGCAACATCCATACTTCCCTAGATCCAAAAATTATGAAAGAAAATTCCCACCGTAGTAAATTTATTAGAGCTTAATATGCAGAAGGTTTCGACATTTTATCACATTCTGACTTTTCTAGGGAATTATTGCAACAGCGGTAAACTTTCTGTTTTCAAACAGCAACATGTGGACTTCTAAAATAGGCATAGTAAAGGCTATCAATGCCACTTTTATTGAAATAAAAGATGAAAAACATTGTTATAAACAATATCAAGCAAATCCTAGCAAAATAAATTGACGCTCCAAGCAAAACACATATCATGTGGCGAATAAAAATATAGCTCCAAGTAAAGTTACCGATGAACGAAGACGAAGGAGGGGATGCCTTCCGGGGCATCCCCACGCTTAGGCTCTTGGTTATCCTTGAATATTAACTTGTGGTGCCTTGGGCATCCCCAAGCTTAGGCTCTTGCCACTCCTTATTCCATAGTCCATCGAATCCTTACCCAAAACTTGAAAACTTCACAACACAAAACTTAACAGAAAACTCGTAAGCTCCGTTAGTATAAGAAAATAAATCACCACTTCAAGGTACTGTAATGAACTCATTCTTTATTTATATTGGTGTTAAACCTACTGTATTCCAACTTCTCTATGGTTTATAAACTATTTTACTAGCCATAGATTCATCAAAATAAGTAAATAACACATCGAAAACAGAATCTGTCAAAAACAGAACAGTCTGTAGTAATCTGGATCAAACGTATACTTCTGGAACTCATAAAATTCTCAAATAAATTGCTGGACCTGAGGAATTTATCTATTAATCATATTCATAAATAATTAACTCAATAGCACTCTCCAAATAAAAATGGCAGCAATTCTCATGAGCGCTAAAGTTTCTGTTTTTTACAGCATGATCAACAAGACTTTCCCCAAGTCTTCCCAAAGGTTCTACTTGGAACGAACACTAATTAAAGACATAAAACCACATATAAACAGAGGCTAGATGAATTATTTATTACTAAACAGGAGCAAAAATCAAGGAACAAAAATAAAGTTGGGTTGCCTCCCAACAAGCGCTATCATTTAACGCCCGTAGCTAGGCATGATGATTTCAATGATGCTCACATAAAGGATAAGAATTGAAACATAAAGAGAGCATCTTGAAGAATATGACTAGCACATTTAAGTCTAACCCACTTCCTATGCATAGGGATTTTGTGAGCAAACAACTTATGGGAACAAGAATCAACTTGCATAGGAAGGTAAAACAAGCATAACTTCAAAACTTTAAGCACATAGAGAGGAAACTTGATATTATTGCAATTCCTACAAGCATATATTCCTCCCTCATAATAATTTTCAGTAGCATCATGAATGAATTCAACAATATAACCAGCACCTAAAGCATTCTTTTCATGATCTATAAGCATAGAAAATTTACTACTCTCCACACAAGCAAAATTCTTCTCATGAATAATAGTGGGAGCAAACTCAACAAATAACTATCATGTGATTGAAAATTAAGATCAAGATGACAAGGTTCATTGTTATTATTATTATTTAAAGCATACGTGTCATCACAATAATCATCATAGATAGGAGGCATGCTTTCATCATAATAAATTTGCTCATCAAAACTTAGGGGACAAAAAATATCATCTTCATCAAACATAGCTTCCCCAAGCTTGTGGCTTTGCATATCATTAGCATCATGGATATTCAAGGAATTCATACTAACCACATTGCAATCATGCTCATCATTCAAATATTTAGTGCCAAACATTTTATAGATTTCTTCTTCTAGCACTTGAGCACAACTATCCTTTCCATCATTCTCATGAAAGATATTAAAAAGGTGAAGCGTATGGGAAAAACTCAATTCCATTTTTTTATAGTTTTGTTTTATAAACTATACTAGTGATAAAACAAGAAACTAAAAGACTCGATTGCAAGATCCAAAGATATACCTTCAAGCACTCACCTTCCCGGCAACGGCGCCAGAAAAGAGCTTGATGTCTACTACACAACCTTCTTCTTGTAGACGTTGTTGGGCCTCCAAGTGCAGAGGTTTGTAGGACAGTAGCAAATTTCCCTCAAGTGGATGACCTAAGGTTTATCAATCCGTGGGAGGCGTAGGATGAAGATGGTCTCTCTCAAGCAACCCTGCAACCAAATAACAAAGAGTCTCTTGTGTCCCCAACACACCCAATACAATGGTAAATTGTATAGGTGCACTTGTTCGGCGAAGAGATGGTGATACAATTGGTATATGGATAGTAGATAATAGTATTTGTAATCTGAAATTATAAAAACAGCAAGGAAGCAAATGGTAAAAGTGAGCGTAAACGGTATTGCAATGCGTTGAAACAAGGCATATGGTTCATACTTTCACTAGTGTAAGTCCTCTCAACAATAATAACATAATTGGATCACATAACTATCCCTCAACATGCAACAAAGAGTCACTCCAAAGTCACTAATAGCGGAGAACGAACGAAGAGATTATGGTAGGGTACGAAACCACCTCAAAGTTATTCTTTCCAATCAATCCGTTGGGCTATTCCTATAAGTGTCACAAACAGCCCTAGAGTCCGTACTAGAATAACACCTTAAGACACAAATCAACCAAAACCCTAATGTCACCTAGATACTCCAATGTCACCTCAAGTATCCGTGGGTATGATTATACGATATGCGTCACACAATCTCAGATTCATCTATTCAACCAACACAAAGGACCTCAAAGAGTGCCCCAAAGTTCCTACCGGAGAATCATGATGAAAACGTGTGCCAACCCCTATGCATAGGTTCATGGGCGGAACCCACAAGTTGATCACCAAAACATACATCAAGTGAATCACGTGGTATCCCATTGTCACCACAGATACGCACGGCAAGACATACATCAAGTGTTCTCAAATCTTTAAAGACTCAATCCGATAAGATTACTTCAAAGGGGAAACTCAATTCATTACAAGAGAGTAGAGGGGGGAAGAAACATCATAGGATCCAAATATAATAGGAAAGCTAGCGATACATCAAGAACGTATCATCTCGAGAACACGAGAGAGAGAGAGAGATCAAACACATAGCTACTGGTACATACCCTCGACCCCGAGGGAGAACTACTCCCTCCTCATCATGGAGAGCACCGGGATGATGAAGATGGCCGTCGGAGAAGGATTGCCCCCTCCGGCAGGGTGCCGGAACGGGTCTAGATTGGCTTTCGGTGGCTATGGAGGCTTTTGGCGGCGGAACTCCCGATCTATTCTTTGTTCTGGAAGTTTTAGGTTATGTAGGTATGTATGGGTGCAGGAGGTACGTCGGTGGACCGAAGGGGGGCCACGAGGCAGGGGCGCGCCCCTACCCTCGTGAGCTCCTCTTCATCTTCTGACGTAGGGTCCAGGTCTATCCGGTAGGTTTCCTTCCAAAAATAACTTCTCTAGTTGATTTCGTTCCGTTTTGACTCCGTTTGATATTCCTTTTCCTCGAAACACTAAAATAGGCATAAAACAGCAAACCTGGGTTGGGCCTCCGGTTAATAGGTTAGTCCCAAAAATAATATAAAAGTGTATAATAAAGCCCATAAACATTCAAAACAGTAGATAATATAGCATGGAGCAATCAAAAATTATAGATACGTTGGAGACGTATCACATCCCCACTTGCCTGGTAAAACTCGCTTATCCCCCAAGCGCCGTAATTGATGGCGCGGTTGGGTTACCCACGTCCGTATTGATGAGAATCATGTAATAAGGGGAACACGATCTCTGCTTTGACAAGACGTGTCAAGAAACCGCCTCACGTTATGTGCGGGGGCTGGTTAAAGAAAAACGGTTCAAATAATTACCGGGCCATGGCGTGATGTCATGCTGCCAAAACGTGTCAGCAGATTAGATTTGTGGTAATATTATTCTCTCTACGGTGGTATGTGGAACTTATTTTGCAGGGTCGGACACTATCCTTGTATTCAAATTCTTCTGTGGTGTATTCGGAGGAGGAACCCGCCTTGCAATGCCGAAGACAACACTGCGCGCCGGACTCATCGTCATTGAAGCCTGGTTCAGGGGCTGGATAAGGGGGTCTCCGGACAGCCGGACTGTTGGACTATGAAGATACAAGATTGAAGACTTCGTCCCGTGTCTAGATGGGACTCTACTTGGCGTGGAAGGCAAGCTAGGCAATATGGATATGCATATCTCCTCCTTTGTAACCGACCTTGTGTAACCCTAGCCCCCTCCGGTGTCTATATAAACCGGAGGGTTTTAGTCCGTAGGACAACATACAATCATACCATAGGCTAGCTTCTAGGGTTTAGCCTCTCTGATCTCGTGGTAGATCAACTCTTGTACTACTCATATTATCAAGAATAATCAAGCAGGACGTAGGGTTTTACCCCCATTAAGAGGGCCCGAACCTGGGTAAAACATCGTGTCCCCTGCCTCATGTTACCATCCGCCTTAGACGCATAATTCGGGACCCCCTACCCGAGATCTGCCGGTTTTGACACCGACAGCTGGCCTCGCGGGAGGCCACGAGTTCCGCTGCGGCCTTTGCCTTGTCACGCCCGGGCTGAAGCTGCCCAAGGTTGATGGCAATCTTCAATTGGTGCAACTCCTGAGCCAGGCAAAGGTCCTCCATCTCGAGTCGAGCGTCAACCGCAACAAGCTCTCCTCCAAGGCGGATCAGCGTGCTTAGTGCCTCCTGCAAGAGCTCATGGCGCAGGACGCCACGACCACGCGCAAGCCCCATTGCGCAGCCAAGTCCGTCCTCCACGCCTCGGGTCGCTGGGGAAGTTCGAGCTAGCCTACTTGTCCTCGGCAAGGGGCACGAGGCCGACGCCTTCTCTGCCACCTCGCGGGCCCCGGCAAAGGCGCTAAATGACGCGGCCCCACCACGTGAAGATGAGGCCGGTGCTAGGGACACCCAACTGCTAGCGATGATTAGCGAAGGAGTCCTTGGCACGCCGGCTGCGCCCCGGGGCAGAGCACGAAGAAGTGACGCCAAGAAGGACGAGTCAAGGCTCCAGGTGGATGCGTCTGCCTCCGAAGCAGGCCCTGGGCCCCGCGCGACGGTCTGGCAAGCAGAGCTCAAGGTCAATGGGGAGCCAGCGGCTGGTGAGGACCGCACCTCAAGAGATTTCGCCGTCTCAGCCGAGGGAAACCTGAAGATCGTTGGTCAGAAAAGGATGCAGCACTCAAGAAATCACGCATATGAGGTATTTACTTGTCTTTGGCAATGTATTTCCTCTGCTTCAGCGGCCGGTATGCGCCTCCATTGCAGCTTGGAGACATCTTCCTCTTGCGGAGTGCCTCAAAAAGCAGGCGGAGTTGCCCAAAGCCCTAGGCGCGGCCACCGTCGCCTTGGGCAGTTGGCGGAGTTCCTAAGGGGGCTGCCTCAGGAGCGCCCGTCTACGTCGGCCCCATGACCTCCACCTCAGAATGACCCGCCTGAGCCTCGGGAGCCTTGATACGTCTCCAACGTATCTATAATTTTTGATTGCTCCATGCTATTATATTATCTATTTTGGATGTTAATGGGCTTATTTTTACACTTTTATATTATTTTTGGGACTAACCTATTAACCGAAGGCCCAGCCCAAATTGATGTTTTTTTGCCTATTTTAGAGTTTGGCCAAAAAGGAATATCAAACGGAGTCCAAACGGAATGAAACCTTCGGGAGCATTATTTTTGGAACAAACGTGATCCAGGAGACTTGGAGTGGACGTCAAGAAACAATTGGGGAGGCCATGAGGCAGGGGGGCGTGCCCTCCACCCTCATGGGCCCCTCGTTGCTCCACCAACCTACTTCTTCCTCCTATATATATCCATATACCCCCCAAACATCCAGAAGCACCACGAAACCCTATTTCCACCGCCGCAACCTTCTGTACCCAAGAGAACCCATCATGGGGCCTTTTACGAAGCTCCGCCGGAGGGGGCATTGATCATGGAGGGCCTCTACATCAACTCCATGGCCTCTCCGATGATGTGTGAGTAGTTTACTCCAGACCTTCGGGTCCATAGCTAGTAGCTAGATGGCTTCTTCTCTCTCTTTGGATCTCAATACAAAGTTCTCCTCGATTCTCTTGGAGATCTATTCGATGTAATCTTCTTTTGCGGTGTGTTTGTCGAGATCCGATGAATTGTGGGTTTATGATCAAGTTTATCTATGAACAGTATTTGAATCTTCTCTGAATTATTTTATGTATGATTGGTTTATCTTTGCAAGTCTCTTCAAATTATCAGTTTGGTTTGGCCTACTAGATTGATCTTTATTGCAATGGGAGAAGTGCTTAGCTTTGGGTTCAATCTTGCGGTGCTCGATCCCAATGACAGAAAGGGAAATGACACGTATTGTATTGTTGCCATCGAGGATAAAAAGATGGGGTTTACATCATATTGCATGAGTTTATCCCTCTACATCATGTCATCTTGCTTAAGGCGTTACTCTGTTCTTATGAACTTAATACTCTAGATGCATGTTGGATAGCGGTCGATGTGTGGAGTAATAGTAGTAGATGCAGAATCGTTTCGGTCTACTTGTCACGGACGTGATGCCTATATACATGATAATACCTAGATATTCTCATAATTATTCGCTTTTGTATCAATTGCTCGACAGTAATTTGTTCACCCACTGTAATACTTATGCTATCTTGAGAGAAGTCACTAGTGAAACCTATGCCCCCCGGGTCTATTCTCCATCATATAAGTTTCCAATCTATTTTATTTTGCAATCTTTACTTTCAATCTATATCATAAAAATACCAAAAAAATTATCTTATTATTATCATCTCTATCAGATCTCACTCTTTCAAGTGGTCGTGAAGGGATTGACAACCCCTTTATCGCGTTGGTTGCGAGGTTCTTATTTGTTTGTGTAGGTACGAGGTGACTCGCGCGTGGTCTCCTACTGGATTGTTACCTTGGTTCGCAAAAACTGAGAGAAATACTTACGCTGCTTTACTGCACCACCCTTTCCTCTTCAAGGGAAAACCAACGCAGTGCTCAAGAGGTAGCAAGAAGGATTTCTGGCGCCGTTGCCGGGGAGATCTACGCCAAGTCAAGACATACCAAGTACCCATCACAACTCTTATCCTTCGCATTACATTATCTGCCATTTGCCTCTCGTTTTCCTCTCCCCCACTTCACCCTTGCTGTTTTATTCGCCCTCTTTTTCATTCATCCTTTCTTTTGTTGCTTCGTCGTTATGGCTAGTCCTTTATCTACTCCTTTATCTCCCGAGAATGAAGTTCTTAATTTTAAACAAAGGGAAGGATAAAATCTAAAAGATGCTTGGTACAGAATTTGCAATGCGCAAAATAGATCTATTAGGAAGCAATCTACTTCCGTTCTTCTTTGCATTTCTTATGTAGGCATCACTCCTTGGAATAGATATATTCTTGATACCATTACCGGAGGAAATTTCTTGGGTAGCCATACTTTTGATTCTTATAATGCTATGATAGATTTGTTTGGGCCACCACCTCTTTTGGTTAATGGAACTATTTTAACTTTGTAACACGTGATGCAACGACTTGAAATTATTGAAAATAAAGTTGCCACCGTAGAGTTGATTGAAAATTTGGATAGAAAGATCCATAACCAAATTACCCAATACAGATCTAAGGTAGGATTTGCTCTTAAATTTTTTAAGGAAAAGGGACCTATGGTTAATGAAAAGATAGATCAAGATTCCACTAGAATTGATAAAATCGAGGATATTATTACCAACCTTGGGTCTGCCTTTTCTTCCGTGGAAAACACTCCTCCTAATGCTAAGATTTCCAAATTGATGTATGTTCCTAAAAATAAGGGTGAAACTTCTAGTAAGGAAAATGCGGACCTCAAATCCATAAGTGTTCACCCCAACTTTCTCACTATCCTTAAGGAACCTTTTGCTACAAATGATTTTCTTGATTTCGTGCCTAGGAGTTTGATAATTAATAAAAAGAAAGAAACTCCTAAGAGTTATAGGTGTCTCATTGAATAATTTCCTACCAAATATGGCAATACCTAGATCTATCTTCGCTTTTATGCCTAGCTAGGGGCGTTAAACGATAGCGCTTGTTGGGAGGCAACCCAATTTTATTTCTATTCCTTGCTTTTTACTCCTGTTTGGTAATAAATAATTTATCTAGCCTCTGTTTTGGTTGTGCCTTTTGTGTTTAATTAGTGTTTGTGACAAGTAGAACCGTCGGGAAGACTTGGGGAAAGTCTTTTTGATCTTGCTCTAAAAAACAGAAACTTTAGCGCTCACGAGAATTGCTGCCATTTTTATTGGAGAGTGATATTTAGTTAATTCTTTTTGAAGATGATTAATAGATAAATTCCTCACGTACAACAATTTATTTTAGAATTTTTGGGGTTCCATAAGTTTGCCTTAGTTTTTGACAGATACTGTTTTTCGTGTGTTGTTTGCTTATATTGATGGATCTATGGCTAGTAAAAGAGTTTACAAACCAAAGAGAAGTTGGAATACAGTAGGTTTAACACCAATATAAATAAAGAATGAGTTCATTACAGTACCTTGAAGTGGTGTTTTGTTTTCTTTCGCTAACGGAGCTCACGAGATTTTTCTCTTAAGTTTTGTGTTGTGAAGTTTTCAAGTTTTGGGTAAAGATTTGATGGATTATCGAACAAGGAGTGGCAAGAGACTAAGCTTGGGTATGCCCATGGCAGCCCAAGGTAAAATACAAGGACACCAAAAATCCTAAGCTTGGGGATGCCCCGAAAGGCATCCCCTCTTTTGTCTTCGTTCATCGGTAACTTTACTTGGAGCTATATTTTTATTCGCCACATGATATGTGTTTTGCTTGGAGCATCTTGTATGATCTGAGTCTTTGCTTTTTAGTTTACCACAGTCATCCTTGCCGTACACACCTTTTGAGAGAGACACACATGAATTAGAATTTATTAGAATACTCTATGTGCTTCACTTATATCTTTTGAGCTATATAGTTTTTGCTCTGGTGCTTCACTTATATCTTTTAGAGCACGGCGGTGGTTTTATTTTATAGAAATAATTGATCTCTCATGCTTCACTTATATTATTTTGAGAGTCCTTTAGAACAGCATGGTAATTTGCTTTTAGCATAATAAAAACTTTCATATAAGTGCATTGAATACTAAGAGAAGTTTGATACTTGATGATTGTTTTGAGATATGGAGATGGTGATATTAGAGTCATGCTAGTTGAGTAGTTGTGAATTTGAGAAATACTTGTGTTGAAGTTTGTGATTCCCGTAGCATGCACGTATGGTGAACCGTTATGTGATGAAGTCAGAGCATGATTTATTTATTGATTGCCTTCCTTATGAGTGGCGGTCAGGGACGAGCGATGGTATTTTCCTACCAATCTATCCCCCTAGGAGCATGCGCGTAGTACTTTGTTTCGATAAGTAATAGATTTTTGCAATAAGTATGTGAGTTCTTTATGACTAGTGTTGAGCCCATGGATTATACGCACCCTTACCCTTCCACCATTGCTAGCCTCTCTAGTACCGCGCAACTTTCGCTGGTACCATAAACCCACCATATACCTTCCTCAAAACAGCCATCATACCTACCTATTATGGCATTTCCATAGCCATTCCAAGATATATTTCCATGCAACTTTCCACCATTCCGTTATTATGACACGCTTCATCATTGTCGTATTGCTTTGCATGATCATGTAGTTGACATCGTATTTGTTGCAAAGCCACCGTTCATAATTCTTTCATACATGTCACTCTTGATTCATTGCATATCCCAGCACACTGCCGGAGGCATTCACATAGAGTCATATTTTGTTCTAAGTATTGAGTTGTAATTCTTGAGTTGTAAGTAAAAAGAAGTGTGATGATCATCATTATTAGAGCATTGTCCCAGTGAGGAAAGGATGATGGAGACTATGATTCCCCCACAAGTCGGGATGAGACTCTGCACGAAAAAAAAGGAAAAAAGAAAAGAGAAAAGAGGCCAAAAAAGAAGGCCCAAATAAAAAAAGAGAAAAAGAGAGAAGGGACAATGTTACTATCCTTTTTTCACACTTGTGCTTCAAAGTAGCACCATGATCTTCGTGATAGAGAGTCTCCTATGTTGTCACTTTAATAATCTAGTGGGAATTTTACATTATAGAACTTGGCTTGTATATTCCAATGATGGGCTTCCTCAAATTGCCCTAGGTCTTCGTGAGCAAGCAAGTTGGATGCACACCCACTTAGTTTCTTTTGTTGAGCTTTCATATACTTATAGCTCTAGTGCATCCGTTGCATGGCAATCCCTACTCACTCACATTGATATCTATTAATGGGCATCTCCATAGCCGGTTGATACGCCTAGTTGATGTGAGACTATCTTTTCCTTTTTGTCTTCTCCACAACCACCATTCTATTCCACCATAGTGTTATATCCATGGCTCGCGCTCAATATATGTGTGAAGATTGAAAATTTTTAAGAACATCAAAAGTATGAAACAATTGCTTGGCTTGTCATCGGGGTTGTGCATGATTTATTACTTTGTGTGATGAAGATAGAGCATAGCCAGACTATATGATTTTGTAGGGATAACTTTCTTTGGCCATGTTATTTTGAGAAGACATGATTGCTTAGTTAGTATGCTTGAAGTATTATTATTTCTATGTCAATATTAAACTTTTATCTTGAATCTTTCGGATCTGAACATTCATGCCACAATAAAGAAAAATTACATTGAGAAATATGTTAGGAAGCATTCCACATCAAAAAATTTGTTTTTATCATTTACATACTCGAGGACGAGCAGGAATTAAGCTTGGGGATGCTTGATACGTCTCCAATGTATCTATAATTTTTGATTGCTCCATGCTATTATATTATCTATTTTGGATGTTAATGGGCTTATTTTTACACTTTTATATTATTTTTGGGACTAACCTATTAACCGGAGGCCCACCCCAAATTGTTTTTTTTTTGCCTATTTTAGAGTTTCGCCGAAAAGGAATATCAAACGGAGTCCAAACGGAATGAAACCTTCGGGAGCGTTATTTTTGGAACAAACGTGATCCAGGAGACTCGGAGTGGACGTCAAGAAACAATCGAGGAGGCCACGAGGCAGGGGGGCGCGCCCACCCCCCCTTGGCGCGCCCTCCACCCTCGTGGGCCCCTCGTTGCTCCACCGACCTTCTTCTTCCTCCTATATATATCCATATACCCCGCAAACATCTAGGAGCACCACGAAACCCTATTTCCACCGTCGCAACCTTCTGTGCCCAAGAGATCCCATCTTGGGGCCTTTTCCGGAGCTCCGCCAGAGGGGGCATTGATCATGAAGGGCCTCTACATCAACTCCATGGCCTCTCCGATGATGTGTGAGTAGTTTACTTTAGACCTTCGGGTCCATAGCTAGTAGCTAGACGGCTTCTTATCTCTCTTTGGATCTCAATACAAAGTTCTCCTCGATTCTCTTGGAGATCTATTCGATGTAATCTTCTTTTGTGGTGTGTTTGTCGAGATCCGATGAATTGTGGGTTTATGATCAAGTTTATCTATGAACAATATTTGAATCTTCTCTGAATTATTTTATGTATGATTGGTTTATCTTTGCAAGTCTCTTTGAATTATCAGTTTGGTTTGGCCTACTAGATTGATCTTTCTTACAATGGGATAAGTGCTTAGCTTTGGGTTCAATCTTGCGGTGTTCGATCCCAGTGACAGAAAGGGAAACAACACATATTGTATTGTTGCCACCGAGGATAAAAAGATGGGGTTTACATCATATTGCATGAGTTTATCCCTCTACATCATGTCATCTTGCTTAAGGCGTTACTCTGTTCTTATGAACTTAATACTCTAGATGCATGTTGGATAGCGGTCGATGTGTGGAGTAATAGTAGTAGATGCAGAATCGTTTCGGTCTACTTGTCACGGACGTGATGCCTATATACATGATCATACCTAAATATTCTCATAATTATTCGCTTTTTTATCAATTGCTCGACAGTAATTTGTTCACCCACCGTAATACTTATGCTATCTTGAGAGAAGTCACTAGTGAAACCTATGCCCCCCGGGTCTATTCTCCATCATATAAGTTTCCAATCTATTTTATTTTGCAATCTTTACTTTCAATCCATATCATAAAAATACCAAAAAATATCTTATTATTATCATCTCTATCAGATCTCACTCTTGCAAGTGGTCGTGAAGGGACTGACAACCCCTTTATCGTGTTGGTTGCGAGGTTCTTATTTGTTTGTGTAGGTATGAGGTGACTTGCGCGTGGTCTCCTACTGGATTGATACCTTGGTTCTCAAAAACTGAGGGAAATACTTACGCTGCTTTATTGCACCACCCTTTCCTCTTCAAGGGAAAACCAACACAATGCTCAAGAGGTAGCAAGCCTTCACCCCAGGGGCCTCTGACCGCGTCAACCCTCCTGTTGCCGCTTCAGGAAGGCTCGCCCAAGCTTCGGAAGCCGCAACCTTAGGGGCCTCGACTGGTGTCATTTCCTCGGCGGCCACCTCGCTGGCGCTCGGCGGTGCTCGCCCCCCTGCACGAGCTTCCGGGGCGAGTGTCGATGTGACGGTCGACAGGGGGACACAAAGACGGGGCTTTCGCGCGGCCCCTCTAGGCCGGCTAGGCGCAGTCCCCATTCGTCTAAGGGGGCATCTGATTCACGAACTCCAACTTGTTTGAGCAGTAGTACAGAAGGAAACCCTCCTCCGGCGGATTAGCTGGTGCTGAGTCACCCGTCAGGAGCTCGAGCACTGTGCACCGCGCCTCGGGAGGAAGAGCAGGTGCATGAAGCCTCATGGGGTCCCCGTAACCGGAGAAGGCCCACATCGGCCGGGAGTGGTGCTGAAGTGGAGCAATGCGACACCGGATGAACTCCTTCACCACCATCTGTGCCGTCACCCCAAGATCCTTCAGCCTGGCCAGCCAACACCAGACATGGGCAAGCCGCCGGTCGGCAAGCTTCGCGTGCCCCCAGTCAGAGCTTGGGGCGGCCGGAATCCGCGGGAGCAGCAGGAGGGGGCTAAGCACGCCAACATCCACAAACACCCACTGCTTCCAAAAAGCTTCCACGACCGACGAGAGCTCGAAGTTGATCCCCGAGCCGGCCGTCGCCGCAACAACCTGAAGGGATACGCACCCGAGCGTTGGAGAGCGTCCGTCAGGTGCAGAGGGAAAAAGTGGCAAAGCAAGGCAACGGAAGGGGCAATGCCCACCATGGCTTCACAGACAAAGGCGAAGGCGG
This sequence comes from Triticum aestivum, assembly GCF_018294505.1. Lineage (NCBI taxonomy): Eukaryota > Viridiplantae > Streptophyta > Magnoliopsida > Poales > Poaceae > Triticum > Triticum aestivum. The sequence goes on along the minus strand of NC_057806.1, from coordinate 545,810,603 downwards.
TGAGGAGGATGGTGGATTGGGGTCGAGGTGCAGCGCATTGATCTGATAATGCGAAAGCACAACGTTGAAGAAAACGGAGAAGGGAGGGATCAAGCTAGCCCAGAGGGCGTGGAGATGGATGGGGATCTCGGTGGCCATCCTGTCAACCGAGGCGCGGGAAGCAGGCCAAGCCACCATCACCCCCACTCATTGGAATCGGAGGCAAGCACTGGGCGAACCTTGTCCATAGCTTCCTGGTTAAGCACCACTGACCACTCGATGGCGGGCTCGAAGACCGGCGGTGTGGGGGGCGAGGTATGGGACTTCTTCCCTTTCTTTTTTCTGGCTTGGCGCCATGGCGGCGAGGAGGTTTGGTGTCGGGTCGGGCTGGGGGGAAGGGTCCGCTGTTTTCCATAAGGCAGGGGAACTGCGAAGCGCACTGCCAGTAATGGAGGCGGAGCTGTGTAAACAACGGCGACCGCCTAGCCAGGCGGAAACCGAGGCTGCATGGGGAAGTGGAGATGCCCATGCCCCGTCAATCGCCACGCGTCAATCAATGCCGCAGGCGGATGGGGCCCGCGGTGCTCCACACTTGCCCCTTGGCTTCGCCTCAAAGCCAAGTTTGAGCGCGCTTTGGGCCCGGGGGCTACTGTCGGCATCCTGGGAACGGGGGTACCCAGACTTGCCTGCCTACGGCCCATGGCGTGGCTCCACCAGCGGCCCGGTACGGCCCATCAGCTGCAGCGACAACTCAAGACCTTCGCGAGGGGCCAAGCCTCGTGAGGCGGACGACGCCAAGACCTCCCGGGGGGCGGCCTCACTAGGCTGGCTCTTGAGGAGCGGAGATATCTATGCAAGGGGCACCTCGCGAGGTTCACGTGACGTGGGCCATGATGACCAAGGCCAGGCGGGTGCCAGCAGGCGCAGTGTACCAGTTTCCTCTTTGGTGCTAAAGAGGCAGACGCAGACGAGGAGCCCCGAGGCATCAGGCAAAGGTTTCCTTATCGGTGCAACGAGACCAAGCCCAGCAGTACGAAGGTCACTACAGAGCCCACAACGGCGTCACCACCAGAGTCTTTGGCAGGCGAAGACCACCTTTTGTCAGGATAGCTTGTACTGGTTGCCCCCCTTCAAACTTGGCCGTTGTTGGATCCCTTCCCGCCTAACATTTGGGAAGAGGACCAGGGCCTCTATAAATAGGGCTAGCCACCACCATAGCAAGGGGGCGGTCATTTAGGACCATCCGCACACACGCCAGCTCATTGAGCTCAAGAACTCCTCTCCTCAGGAGGCAGTTCATCCATTGTACTAATTCATCCCAAGCCCTCGAGGCAATCCTCCACCACCACACTGGAGTAGGGTATTACACCACAACGGTGGCCCGAACCAGTATAAACCTCTGTGTCCTGTGTTCCTTGGGTTTGTTGAGCTTGGCCTTGAGATCGTTGTGCGAGCGGGCTAGAGAGAGAGGAGGAACACTTCATGCGCACCCCTGTGTTCGAACCTCCAGGGTTAGCCAGAACCTAGAATCCGACATTTGGCGCGCCAGGTAGGGGTGCGCCGAAGCCCCTCTCTCGCTGATGCCCCGCGGCTCCGATTTCTGACGACTCGAGGACTCACACCAACCATTGGGCTGCTTGGCCCGTCTGGGCGCCGACGTCCGCCCAAGAAGACCTCAACTCTACACTCCAGGTGGCCCGCATACCGCCGAACGCCGCCGGACGCGGACAGCGCGGACCGGCGCCCCGCACCCTTGCACCACAGCGTGCGCGAGCCACCGCGAGATCCTGAGGCTACGCTGCGGCAATGACACCACATACCCGACGGGAACAGGCAAACATGCGAGATGCACTTGTCGTGGCGCGGGAGCTGCTGCGGTGCCGGCTGGCGGAGAGCGGCCGCGATGCGCTACTGGAGCGTATCGCTGTAAGTGCATCTAGTGCCACCCCTAGTTGGTTTTGGAGTATTGACGACAAACCTAGTTGAGGGACTAATGTGTTTGTGAGAATTGCAGGATAACACAGGTAGAAGTCCCTCATTGATTCGGTTTTCCTACCAGAGATGACCCCTAAAAATGTATGAAGACATTGAAGTCAAAGGTGGTAAGTGAAGACATTCACCTTGAAGACTATGACAAGAGAAGACATCGCATGAAGACTATGGAGCGCGAAGACTTAGATCTTTCGTGGTTCTTTTTCTTCTTTGTTGAGTCATAGGAACCACCGTACTGTTAAGCGGGGTCCAAGAAAACCAGTCAGAATGACTGAAGTGATGCTTAACCAAAATCCTATGTCTTCGAGTGAAGACTATGAGAGGGAATCTTGTTCAGAGTTTGACAAGTCAGCTTTGCTTGTAGCCCAAGTAAAATTGTCGTGTGCGTTTGAAATCTGACCGTTGGAACACGTGTCAGTTCCTTAGTGACCCAGGGTCATTTCAGACAAATCAGGTCGGGTTGCCTAGTGGCTATAAATAGCCCACCCCCTACAACCATAAACGGTTGGCTGCTCAGAGTTAAAGTACGGCTTTTGTCGTTTAAGAGCAACCCACCTCGAAGCCTTTGAGAGAGAATTCCTTGAGAGGATAAAGCCCTAACCACCCAGAGCCAAAGAGTGTTAGGCATCACTTAAGTCTTCTTGTCTGTGTGATCTGAAGACTTATTACACTTGAGGAATGTGAATCCTCCAGCCGGTTAGGCGTCGCGTTTGAGCATCCAAGAGTCATTGTGGATTGCCGGTGAACGAAGTCTGTGAAGGTTTGGAAGTTTACCTTGAAGACTTACTAGAGTGATTGAGCGAGGTCTGTGTGACCTTAGCTCAAGGGGAATACGGAGAGGACTAAGTGTTCTGAGTTGTGTGCTCAGGACTAAGTGTCCGGGACTGAGTGTCCTCAGATTTAAATACCTATCCGCCCTAACCAGACGTACAACTGTCACAACAGTTGGAACTGGTCTACCAAACCTTTGTCTTCGTCACGCACACTGGTTCTATCCTTCTCATCTCTTTATTTACAGTTGGCTCTTGTAAAGTCAGTGCCTATTTGCTTTATCTATTTGTCTTCACTGTGTACATGATCCTTACTGCCTAGCTACTATTAGTCAGTGTGTTTTCACTTTATTGAATGCTTGACTATTGTCTGTCTAGTGTAGTATATCTTCCGCTGCATGGAAATATGTTCATTTCTATCATTTGTCTTCGAAACTTCCATGTTTTGAAGACTTTCATAAAAATCGCCTATTCACCCCCCTCTAGTCGATATAACACACTTTCAGTCGCAGAGCCGCTGGACACTGCATCCAGGGGTGCGCCGCCTTTCTGCTCCCTGCCTACATCTCAAGTTGTGGTCAGATCGCATGGCGGGCCCCGTCGCGCTCGCGTGCTCCCCGACGTACTAGAAGGGTTCAACGACGTTAGCACGGCCGACGTCGCCATTCATCCAGCCGCCCCTGCGCTTCTCCCGGGTGGCGCAGGTCTGGGCGACCCCTTGCGCGGCCATACCGGGGCGCCACCCTACAACCATCAGGGGGATGGGCGCAGGGCTCGACGGCGTAAGGCCAAGACACCTAGGCGAGGGTTCCGGAGTGGCGACTTCGGAAGCCTATGTGCCCCACATGGTGGACCAGGAGTACACACCGGAGGATGGCCCCTGCTCGTTTCCCGAGCCGGGCTGGGAAGATGAGATGCTGGAAGTTGAGGCCTTCCACGAGCTGCCCAGGAGCCTCACCAACCCCGCCAACGACAACAATCGCAAGGTACCACTGATATCTCCCGAGATTTGGTTTTTTAATGGAAGGGAGAAAAACCAGTGAGAGGGGCTGGTGGTGGGACGAAGTAAACCGGACGAAAATAAACCGTACTAGGCTACCAACTGCTTTATTGGGAGTAGAGATTTTTGACACTAGATTGAGACTGGTTTTCTTGGTCTCGCATTTCAATTGTACAAATACAGTAGTAGAAAGGAGAAAATCAACGAGCATTCGCTTTCTCTCCCCCCACTCTTTTTTTTTTGAGGGATACTCTTCTCTCTTTTAAAAAAGAAGACAACCCGTCTCACTACGTAGAGGGCCCTACTCCCTCCCTGGCCCACCGCACAACTATAGTTTTGACTCGCTGGTCCTCAGTTTCGTTTTTGGCGGGGCGAGCCCGCGAAGCAATCGCCGCGGTGCGAAAACCGCCCGTGGCGCGCCAAGTTTTTTCCTACTTTCCTTTTGCGCGGGGCGTGGGCTCGGGCGAAACTTGTGGCGCGCGCGCCGGGGGGCGTGGGAGGAGTAGAAATCCATCGGACGCGCGGGGAAGCGGCAGACCTTCGCTCCCATTCTCCAAATTAAACCCGCCCCCGCGCGCTGTCTTCTCCCCCTCCTGCCTCCCCCCATCTCCCCAATCCCACCGCCGCCTCCCCTCCCCTCCCCTCCCCTCCCCCGCGCCGTCCCCTCTCGCGGCCAGCGTGCTCCCTGCCCCGATCCACACCGAGGCGCGCGTGCCGCCTCCACGGGAAGGAATTCGGCCGTCTCTCTCGCAAGCGGCGCCCTCGACGGCGGCGACCCGGCGCGGGACCTTTTGCCGGTAAGGAACCCTAGATTTCTGCTCGTCTCCTTCTTCCGTCTTTCTGCAGCCATGAAATGCCGAATCCGATCAGATCTTGATTCTTTACCCAGGCCGTGCTCATCGAAGGTGCGGAGCCGAGGAATGCGCTGCCGTGCCTGTATCTGAGACGGCGTCTGCGGCAACTGAATTCTCCGTAAATCTGCGATCTGCGATCTGAACCTAACCGCCAATCGCTGCCCACAATGGAGGCTGGCGGTGGCGCTGCTTGCCCCGAAGCCCCTGGCGGCGAAGGCGCCAGGTTGGGGCAGTCGCAGATGCAGTCTGACGGCCCGGTCGTGCTCAACCGATCTGCCGAGCTCGAATCAAGCGATGCGATGGATATCGATGCGACCCCAGCGCAAGCTCCGAGCCAGATGGTGCCGCCGACGCAGTCTCCCGCTGCTACACTGGCGGATACCATCGTCCAAGTGCAGAAGCAGCTGAAGCGGAAGAGGGCTTCCAACGGCCCTGTGATTGCTCCTGCAGAGAAGGAAACTCTTGCTGCCGGGTGCGGCCAGGAGCTCCAGGGCTTGTTCGAGTACTACAAGGAGGTTTCTGGGCACAAGATGCAGCTCGATGGTGGTGGAAATCTGTCAACCAATGCCATGATTGGGTGCTTGCTGGAGGAGAGCAATCTTGGGCTATCCAAGTTGGTGGATGAGACATTTGAGAAGCTCAAGGGAACAGAGGGCGTCTCTGTGGCTTCGGTCCGCAGCTCCGTGCTGCTCATTGGGCAGAGGATGATGTACGGACAATCTAGCGCTGATGCTGATGTGTTGGAAGATGAATCAGAGCTTTCTCTTTGGTGCTGGGAGGTAAAACCTATCCTATGTTGTTCATTTACAAGTTAGTGCCATGATAGTTCAGTTCAATGCTATTTTAATCCAGAAAGAGTGGCTCTGTTTAAATTAATATGTCTTGATGTCTTGTGGTGGGTTGTTAATTGCAGGTAAGAGATCTGAAGGTACTGCCTGTGAGAACGCGTGGGTTTTTAAGTGTGCGGAGAACTGCCAGAAAGAAAATCCATGAGAGGATGACTGCTCTCCATTGTAAGACGTATCTTCTTGCACCATGTTTGAACTTCCATCTATCAATGCTTGACAGCTAATATGCAAATTTATGGCTCAAGTTGTGTGCCCGTTCTTTGAATATTATGATATGCTTTGCTGTTAATTTTGTCTTGAAATGTTGTTGCAAGTTAGTTTTCATTGACATCTAATTAGAACTGTGAATTCGCCTACTCCATAGCTTTGTATTCTGTTCCCTAATTGCATCTCTATTGGCTATTGCAGCAACTTTGTCAGCTCTGGAATCTACAGGAGCTGAAGGTCAAGTAAATGAACTTAGAAAAGTATCAACAAAGTTAAGCAAAGCACTGAACCTGGAAGGGATTAGATCAATGGTGGAAAGAGTGACACAAAAGAACAACATTCAAAGGTGTGTGCGTGCCTTTCACATTGTGTTTTGTTTGTAGGCATTGGCATGCTCATCTTATCTGAACCTTAAGGATTTGAAGCCCTAATATGTGTGTTTATTTGTGAATAAAGGGGTGCCAAAGATGTAGAATCAACAGATCAGTCAATGCAAGTGATGGAAAATAATGAGGGAACTGTTGGTGGAGTAGATGCTGTGAATGGCTCTGAGCTGCCAAATGGAAATGCTCCTGCTAATGTTAGTATCTCTTTTCTTTCCATCATTTAAAAAAAATTGCAGCACGCAAGTATTTAAAGAATTTCAGAGAATGGGATTAGCTATGTATTCTATAGATGCTATGAAGATACTGACAAACTTGTATACATTAAGTTGCTGCACCTTATTTGAACTTCCAGAAACCAGTTTAATTTTCTTATGTGAACTCATAATACATATGCACAACCAAGCTGTCGTTATATTGGATTGCTTAGCACTTTTGTGAATTCTGAGCCAATATAGCCTTGTTTCTTCCTAAATAAATTATGATATCATAATAGACCTGCTAATCTGAGATTGTTGGTTTTGCCATTTGATCTGCAACTACAATGATTCAGTGGATATGTTAGTTCTTGTATAACATTCCAACATAAATTAGGTTATCTGTTTTTGAGTAAGAGCAACATGCCATATTACAACAGCCGTTTTCCAAGTGAACTGCATTTCTGTTTTATCCACTAATGTCATGTTGTGTACCACTAAATTCTAGGAACAATCAATTCTGAAAATGCAAAAACAATCCCAGAAGGAAACAAAACGCCAGGAGAAAGAGGAACATCAGATGATGAAACAGCAAAAGAAAATGCAAGAAGAGGCACTGAGAGAACAAAAAAGACGTGAAAAGGAAGAAGCTGAAGTAAAGAAACGACAAAAGAGGCAGGAAGAAGAAGCACTGAAAGAGCAGAAGCGCCGTGAAAAAGAAGAAGCTGAAATGAGAAAACAAGAAAAGAAGCAGCAAGAGGATGCACTGAAAGAGCAGAAGCGCCGTGAAAAAGAAGAAGCTGAAATGAGAAAACAACAAAAGAAGCAGCAAGAGGAAGCTGATAAAGAACAGAAGCGTCTTGAGAAGGAAGCTGCGCAACTCAAGAAACAACTGGCCATTCAGAAGCAAGCTTTGTTAATGCAGCGCCTTTTCAAAAGTAATGACAGTGAAAAACCTAAATCTGGAGAGAATGACTCAGATGCACACTCTGTTGATCCAGGCACTACTAAAAAAGAGATATCAGCTGCTACATCAATAATTGATTCTTCCTTCAATCTGAAAGAGAGCTGGACTTTGGAGTACCTTCAGAGGTGAGCAATATCTCCTAATGTCAGTATTCCTTATGATAGTAGGCTAGCTTGTTAAACACATTCACGGGGTCACTCGAAAACAGAATATGCATGAGGCTTTCCCAGAGAAAATTAACATTAATGAACTATTGTAGTCTTACTGTGCCCTTTTATATGCTTTAGATATGCCACTGATATGGGTTGAATGGAATGCATCACAGGTTGCAGATCACTGGTTGGCAAAAGTTATCAAACTATAACAGGTCCTCCAGATGGGGTATCAGACACAAACCCAAGGAGGCGTTTAAAGAGCTGAAGCTTCAAAAAACCTCAGATGACATGATCGATGAAATACTTTCTGCTCCAAATGAAGATGCTTGTCACAATTCAGGTCAAGAAAATGAACCAGATAAACTAGGAAATGACATTGATATGCTTCCAGCCAGTGAGGTTGAATGTCATGTCACCCGTAATGATAATTCTCTGCCAACTAGATTGATAAAGAGAAAGCTTCTGCAATTTGCCAAAAGTAACAGGCCAGCATATTATGGGACTTGGAGGAAGAAAAGGTTAAAACTTAATCTGAAAAATATCAATAAATTCTTGATGTTTTTCAATCTACTGCCATATCATGCTATGTTTTATATTCATTTGCAGTGCTGTAATTCGTCCAAAGTGTCCACTTATGATGGACCCTGATCTTGATTATGAAATTGACAGTGATGATGAATGGGAGGAGGTAATTGCCAATGATCTTGCTTTGTCGTCCTTCCTTTCTCCCAAGAGATACTCATGTTATGTTTGCTGCACAGGTGGATCCTGGTGAGAGCCTTTCTGATTGTGAGAAGGACACTGATGAGGTTATGGATGAAGAAGATTCCAAGATCACAGATGAAGAAGAGGAAGATAGCTTTGTCGTCCCTGATGGTTACCTCTCGGATAGTGAGGTATACTCTTCTAACATTGAGTAAATGAATTGTTCTGTCAACATAAGGTAGAAATTCTATTCCACATGTTTTTGCCTGTATGCTTACATCCAAGCATGTCCCTACCACCTCAGAGTTAACAAAAGCGCAAGACAGACAAGATTAAATCTGCATTCAGATGTGATAGACAGCAAAGCATTCTCTAGCATTTAACTAGGCTGACCTGCAATACTTGTTATCCCCTTTATCTTGTTGAACAAACAACTTCTGTCAAAGCTGTTACAAAGATAATAAAATTATAATGCTATCTTAAGCAAGAAATAAAAGAAATACACATGCTTTTTGTTGATTGATGCATCCCCATTCCCAACTATCCATCATAATGAAATATTGTTCTGCAATTCAACATTTGGAGTTTCTTTCCTGCAGGGCATTCAGGTAGAAAGTCTAGTGGATGAAAAGGCTGATGATGCCAGTAGTTTGCCAACCAGCCAGTGTCCAGAAGTTGAGGAATTCAGAACTTTACTACGCCAGCAAAAAGTGCTTAACACTCTGACTGAACAGGCTCTCCGCAAGAGTCAACCTCTAGTAATATCCAACTTAGCTCATGAAAAGGCTGACTTATTGACCGCCCAAGATCTCAAGGGAAGTTCGAAGATTGAGCAACTTTGTCTGCAAGTTCTTTCAATGCGGATCTGTCCAGGGGGTGGAGTTGTTGATGTGCCAGCCATTGACAGTTCATCTGCTGCTTCTGAAGAAACCAACCAGTCCAATGCAAAAAGTAGCCCTGCAGCTGCATCCTCTGTACTAGATACAGACCTGCAAGAAATTGTAAGTAGTCGCAACTTGTTTGTATTTCCCTTTTGAATGGAGGTAGCATTTTTAAGTCTTGTTTAATTATTCTTTGTTTAACTCCACCACAGGTTCAGGTGATACAGTCAAGTCGAGATGGTATCCACAAGCTGGTGGAATTACTGCACCAGAAATTTCCGACTGTTAAGAAGACTCAACTGAACCATAAAGTGAGGGAGATATCTGACTTTGTTGATAACCGCTGGCAGGTCAGAATACTAACACTTGGCAGGACACCTTAATACCTGATTATCACTGCTCATTTACTATAGTAGCATGATTACTAGCTGAGAACAGACTACATGGATCAAAGATTTCACTGTATTAAGGTGTTCTGCTCTTATTTGGCTGCAGGTTAAGAAAGAGGTTCTTGACAAGCTTGGTTTAACTTCCTCACCACCTGGTAACTACCCTATACATCCTTCTTTTCTCAGTAGGAATGTTGCACCTCACCAACCATTTTTCGTTTTTTCAGTGGATCGTCCCCAGAAGACGAAAGCCGTAGCTGATCGTCCCTCTAAGACGAAAGGAATAGGCATGTACTTCTCAAAGCGGTGTTTACCTCCAGAAGAGGCCGTCAACGCCCTTGCATCTTCACCTGAGCTGCGCTTGAAACCAAGAACTGTTCAAGGCAGCAATGGTGTTGCTGGTGCTCCTCAGGTTGATCTGTTCCCCTCGCAGAAGTGATGGTCCTGACAAGCTGATCCTGAAGCAGTCTTTCTTGAATTGGGTCCATGCATTGGCGGTTTAAAACAAGCAGAAACCTCTTGGGTAATAATGGTGTAATACAAAGGCCACTCAGGTGCAATATGGCATTGCATCCTGCTCCTAGCTGTGTGGTGATTTTTTGCAATCTGCTCTAGCTTTAGTGGGTTTATAGACATGTGTCTTTTGTCATGTCAATTGTTCCATTGCTACATATGCTATTCTGACAGTGAAGCTTATAATCTTTTTTACTTAGCACGCCTCTCATAATTTTTAAATTGGATGGACCGGCTGTCCCAATGGGGAAAACAGGGACTGATGTATTGTCAGATTTTCTAAAGATGCATGTCTAGTTTTTTCTGACAAAAGCATAGATCTTATAGTGAAAAGCCAGAAAATATATGAGAATGCTGCATAAGCTAGGATTTAAACCCTGAGCCAGGGTACGCCAAAGGCCCAATACCAACTTGGCAAGTTGTAGTTTGTGTCTTTGTGATTTATTTAAGTATTCCCTTTGTTCGGAAATAAGTGGTATGGTTTTAGTTCAAATTGTTTGTCATCAAAGCACATGAAACCTGAACTGATTGCATAATTAAGTTCAAGCTACGTTGCACAATACAAATTTAAACTAGTTCGATGGAAGTGTGATCACTTCTGCTGTGGGCTGCCTCTCGGACGGCCTAGTCTTGTTCGTGTTGTCAAGCCCCTTCTTAAGGTCTGGCGCTTCTCGGGGACGAGCTCTGGATGCATCTGCCTGAGGTTGGCCATGTACTCTTCACGGCTTGAACGCCTCTTGTTTTCATGTACAATGTGTGAAGAAAAAGTAGATATCAAAACATGTATTTGGAAAAACAAATATTAATCATGTATAAAAAATGTTTCATACAATGTGTATGAAAAAAGTAGACATGTCCACATCAAAAAATATATTTAAGAATGTTAGATGTGTATAAAGAAATGTTCCTGACGTATAAAAAAATATACATAGCGTGTTGAAAAAAGGTAGATATGTGTTGACAATAAAAAATGGTGAAAAAAAAGAAAACAAAACAAGAAAAGAAAAAAAAGAAAACAATAGAAAGCAGTGCAAATAGTGAAAAATCCGATACGAGAAATCATAGGAAAATCCATTATCAAGTGACAACACATGTCTATGGTTAGGAAACCTTAACCATATGTTGATCAACGAGCTAGTCTAATAGAGGCTTACTAGGGACACAATGTTTGTTTATGTATCCACACATGTATTTAAGTTTCCGATCAATACAATTCTAGCATGAATAATAAACCTTTATCATGATTAAGGAAATATAATAATAACCACTTTATTATTGCCTCTAGGGCATATTTCCAACAGCGAGGCGCTCGCCTTCATATGCGAAGCTATCTTCTTCAGGACGGGTTTTGCTTGGGGGTCGGTGAGCTTTGCGGAGCTCCATCCAAGGGTCTGCTCGGGCGGCGCCGCCAGGAGCGCCTGGTGCGGGGCGGTGCCGCGAGCGTCCAGGAAGACCCAGCACTGTCGGAAGCCTTCCACTTTCTTCCCGGCATTCATGAGCGAGTTTCCGCTGAGCACATCAACAAAGGAGACGCACGCGGATCGCTGGGTCCGGGCGGTGAATCGCAAGCTGAAGAAGTGGCGGAATTGTGCCATCGAGGGCCTCATGCCCACAAAAGCCTCGCAGTAGAAGGCGAAGACGGACAAGAGGAGAATGGAGTTGGGCCGAAGGTGAAGGGCATGGACTTGGTAGTGCTCAAGGGTGGAGTAGAAGAATTCGGAGAAGGGCGGAACTAGCCTGGCGAAGAGTTGTGGAGGAAGAAGGGGTAGACGGACTCTGCCAGGTTGCTCCGCACCATGGAGCTGGGCCAGATCCGGGTCGCGCCCCATTCGTTTCGGTCACCGGCCGTCAACGGGAGGACCGGATTGAGGTCCTTCTCCTTGGTGATGGAGGAGGTTGAGAGCACCGGCGTGAGGGAGGAGGAGCTCGCGTCGGGGCTACGGGCTTCACTTTCCCGGGGGGCGCCATTCGCGGGATCACTGACACCGGCGAGGAGGAAGGAAGGGTGGTGCTCTGTCTGGATCTGGAGGAGCTTCACGAGAGAAAGGGGACTGCGGCAGGATGAGGAAGACGCAAGACACGGGAGACACAATGATGGCCCCACGGCGTGCGCCAGGCTTTTGTCAGCCCGGACAGTTGCCGAGGAGTCGTGGGGAAGTGGGGGCGTCCCGCGCCCCATCGTGCGCCACACGTCAAGCTTGGCCCGCAGGCGGTTGGGGCCCACATCACTTGCGCCTCCTCTTAGGCTTCGACTCCAAGCAAGGCCGTGCGCGCCGCGGGCTACCGTCGGGGCTCTAGGACTGGGGGTACCCAGGCCCGTCTGCCTGCGCCCCATCGCATGGCATCAACAAAGGCCCGGTACGGCCCAGCGCCAAGATTTCATGAGCAAGACCCTCACGAGGGCCCCCACCTCGCGAGGAGAGCTATACCAGGGCCTCCCGCAGGGTGGTCTCTCAAGGCCGCCTCCTGAGGGGCGGACATCCCTAGGCTGGCAACCCAACCTCACGAGGCGCGGGTGACGTGAGCCATGACGAACGGAGCCAGAAGGGCGCCAGCGGGCGCAGGCAAGGAGAATTTCCTTTTTGGCGCTAAGGAGGCAAGGATGTATGCGTGTTCCCAAGGAATCCCCAAAAGGTTTCCATTCGAATGCAACAAGGCCAAGACCACGAGCCCGACAGGACGGAGGTCAAGACCGAGCCCACCTACGCGTCACGACCAGATGCTTTGCAGACGAAGTCCACCTTTAGTCAGGATAGGGTGTACTCCTGCCTCCTTCAAATTTGGCTGCTGTGGTATCCCTTCCCGCCTAGATCTTCGGGGGAAGAGGACCGGGCCAGTATAAATATAGGTTAGATGCTACCATAGAGGAGGATCGATCCTTGCGCCCTCCCGAGGCAGTTCATCCCTTGTACTAGTTCATACTCATCCTCCTCGCGAGGCAATCCACCACAAAGCAGGAGTAGGGTCTTACACCACAAGGTGGCCCAAACCTGGGTAAATCTCGTGTCCCTTTCCTCGCTCGCTCGCCCAAGCACGACGAAGCAAGGCCATGGGGCGGTGAGCGGCAAGCCGTAGCCTAGCGGAGTCCTTCACGCACGCCCCAAAGTTCGAACCTTTCTTGGGTCCGCGGAGCCCCGATTCCGACAATCAACCTGCTTCAGCTTGAGATTCTCTTGGGTGAGCTTTTCCTGAGACTTAGTGAGTTCATCAACCTAGAACTGCAAGTTCCTCCTGGCTTCACTAAGCACTTCCTTCTCTTTCAAATGGTTGAACTCCAGGTTTCGGATGACAGTGCCTTGAGCTTTTGTCAGGTTCATAAGGACTGCATACTTCTCTTGCAGCTTGAAGATCTATGCCTCTTTCTTCTCCATCTCCGTTGTTAGGGCATGTCTCTCTCTAAATGGTTTTGGTGATTGATGACAACGCTTTTGCGGACTAATCATGTGCACTGAGCTTTCAAATATTTATTCATTGGCACAAGACGATTCTTTTCCCCTCGGTGTTTAAGGAGAAGACGGTGTGTTTCCTTCGTTTCAGATTTGGTGGACCTGAGTCGTAGGAAACACCGCACTATCAAGAGAGGATCCATATCAGAAAGGTTAGGATGAAATCAACACGTACACATCCCCTTTGCACCCCAAAATCTTTCCCGCATCTTTGGAGGATCCTTCGTTGTCTCGGAAATGGGCTTGATAGTGATCCAGCGGTAGTACCGCGGTGCCGAGCGGCAGTACTGTTGGAAATATGCCCTAGAGGCAATAATAATGGTTATTATTATATTTCCTTGTTCATGATAGTTGTCTATTGTTCATACTATAACTGTATTAACCGGAAACCGTAATACATGTGTGAATACATAGATCGTAATATGTCCCTAGTAAGCCTCTAGTTGACTAGCTCGTTGATCAATAGATGGTCGTGGTTTCCTGACCATGGACATTGGATGCCATTGATAACGGGATCACATCATTACGAGAATGATGTGATGGACAAGACCCAATCTTAAGCGTAGCACAAGATCGTGTAGTTCGTTTGCTAAAGCTTTTCTAATGTCAAGTATCATTTCCTTAGACCATGAGATTGTGCAACTCCCGGATACCGTAGGAATGCTTTGGGTGTACCAAACGCCACAACGTAACTGGGTGGCTATAAAGGTGCACTACAGGTATCTCTGAAAGTGTCTGTTGGGTTGGCACGAATCGAGACTGGGATTTGTCACTCCGTATGACGGAGAGGTATCTCTAGGCCCACTCGGTAATGCATCATCATAATGAGCTCAATGTGACTAAGGAGTTAGCCACGGGATCATGCGTTACGGAACGAGTAAAGAGACTTGCCAGTAACAAGATTGAACGAGGTATGGGGATACCGACGATCGAATCTCGGGCAAGTAACATACCGATAGGCAAAGGGAATTGCATACGAGATTGATTGAATCCTTGACATCGTGGTTCATCCGATGAGATCATCGTGGAACATGTAGGAGCCAACATGGGTATCCAGATCCCGCTATTGGTTATTGGCCGGAGAGATGTCTCGGTCATGTCTGCATGGTTCCCGAACCCGTAGGGTCTACACATTTAAGGTTCAGTGACGCTAGAGTTGTTATGGAAAATAGTATGTGGTTACCGAAGGTTGTTCGGAGTCCCAGATGATATCCCGGACGTGACAAGGAGTTCCAGAATGGTCTGGAGGTGAAGATCGATATATTGGACGAAGGGTATTGGAGTCCGGAATTGTTCCGGGGGTACCGGGTGACGACCAGCGTGTCCGAAAGGGGTTTCGGAGGCCCCGACAAGCATTGGGAGGCCTTATGGGCCAAGGGGAGGGGGCACATCAGCCCACTAAGGGTCTGAGCGCCCCTCCCACCCCATCTCACGTAACCTGGAGAGATGGGGGCGCCTCCCCTAGGGCAGCCACCCCTCCCGGCTTGTGGGGCAAGTTTCCTAGGGGTGGGGGTGTCCAAACCCATCTAGGGTTTCCCCTGTGGCCTCCGCCCCTCCCCTAGGTAACCCTAGGACGCCTCCTCCACCCCTTCCCCCTATATATAGTGAGGGACAGAGAGGGCAGCCGCACCCTTCCCCTGGCGCAGCCCCTCCCCCTCTCCTACACCACCTCCTCCTCCGTAGCGCTTGGAGAAGCCCTGCCGGAGAATCACAAGCTCCATCACCACCACGCCGTCATGCTGTCAGAGTTCTCCCTCAACTTCTCCACTCCCCTTGCTGGATCAAGAAGGAGGAGACGTTCCCGGGCTGTACGTGTGTTGAACGCAGAGGCGCCGTTGTTCGGCGCTTAAATCAGAATCGACCGCAATCTGAATCGTTGCGTGTACGACTCCACCAATCGCGTTCTTGTAACGCTTCCGCTTAACGATCTTCAATGGTATGAATATGCACTCCCTCTCTCTCGTTGCTAGTATCTCCTAGATTGATCTTGGTGACACGTAGGATTTTTTTGAATTATTGCTACGTTCCCCAACAGTGGCATCATGAGCTAGGTCTATGCGTAGATTCTATGAACGAGTAGAACACAAAGTAGTTGTGGGCGATGATTTGTTCAATTTGCTTACCGTTACTAGTCTTATCTTGATCTGGCGGCATTGTGGGATAAAGCGGCCCGGACCGACCTTACACGTACGCTTACGTGAGACTGGTTCAACCGACTGACATGCACTTGATGCATAAGGTGGCTGGCGGGTGTCTGTCTCTCCCACTTTAGTCGGATCGCATTCGATGAAAAGGGTCCTTATGAAGGGTAAATAGCAATTGGCATATCACCGTTGTGGTTTTGCGTAGGTAAGAAACGTTCTTGCTAGAAACCCATAGCAGCCATGTAAAACATGCAACAACAATTAGAGGACGTCTAACTTGTTTTGCAGGGTTTGCTATGTGATGTGATATGGCCAAAAGGATGTGATGAATGATATATGCGATGTATGAGATTGATCATGTTCTTGTAATAGGAATCACGACTTGCATGTCGACGAGTATGACAACCGACATGAGCCATAGGAGTTGTCTTAATTTATCTATGACATGCGTGTCAATGAAAACGCCATGTAATTACTTTACTTTATTGCTAACCGTTAGCCATAGTAGTAGAAGTAATAGTTGGCGAGGCAACTTCATGAAGACACGATGATGGAGATCATAATGATGGAGATCTTGGTGTCATGCCGGTGACGATGGTGTTCATGCCGCGCCTCGAAGATGGAGATCAAAGGCGCAAGATGATATTGGCCATATCATGTCACTTTATGATTTGCATGTGATGTTTGTCATGTTTACATCTTATTTGCTTAGAACGACGGTAGCATAAATAAGATGACCCCTCACTAAAATTTCAAGGAAGTGTCCCCCCTAACTGTGCACCGTTGCGAAGGCTCGTTGTTTCGAAGCACCACGTGATGATCGGGTGTGATAGATTCTAACGTTCGAATACAATGGGTGTAAGCCAGATTTACACATGCAAAACACTTAGGTTGACTTGACGAGCCTAGCATGTACAGACATGGCCTCGAAACACGAGAGACCGAAAGGTCGAACACACTACAAAAAAAAGACACATCCGTGACATTTTGGGCTGAACGAAATTTTTTTGTCATACATATGACACTTCTATGACGATAATTGTGACGAAACCCGGTATCATCATAGATGTGGTGGGCTCCTACTTCTATGACAAAAAAATCATGACAGAAAATGGGCTTTTTGTCCTGGGCGGGCCGGAGACGCAGCTGCATGACATTCTTTGGGCCGTCCATGATGGAAAAAACCGTGGTAGAAGCGAGGGCGAGGAAAATTTCGGGGAGTTCCCGGTTACGGTGGGAGGTCGGGGGCCGAGCGATGCACGTTTCTCTCATACACGTACACGCGTGTGTGTGAGGCGTTGGGCTCTAACTGAACCCGAGCGATTGCACTGCAGGCTACGCGTTACTGAACCCGAGTGATCGATCGATGGCTATTAACTGAACCCGATCGAGAGATTCCTTCGCTACTGCTGCTAACTGAAGCCGATCGATTGGATGAACAGTGAGCGTTGCGGGGGTGGGGGGGGGGTTGGATGAACAGTGAGCGGTGGCGTTGCCTCTGGATGAACATGACCCCGTGGTGTGGTGGAGGGCTGGATGAACAGTAGACGGTGGAGGGGTGCCCGTGGAGGGGTGGTTGAACAGGACCCCGTGGTGTGGAGGGCTGGATGAATAGTAGACGTTGGAGGGGTGGTTGAACAGTAGCCGGTGGAGTAGCGCGCGGTGGAGGCTGGATGAACAGGAGCCCGTGAAGGCTGGAGGAGGTCGACGATAGCCCATGGAGACTGGAGGAGGTCGGCGGTGGAGATGAACAGTATCCCGTGGAGTCCCGTTTTGCGGTACGCCACACCCCTCCCGATGAACAGGACCCCCATTTCAACCGTAGGAGGTCCGTTTCATCCGTTTTGCGGTACGCCACACCCCTCCCGATCAACAGGACCCCCGTTTCGACCGTAGGAGGTCCGTTTCCTCCGTTCTATGGTACACCAGGCCTTGTTTCCATCGCCTGTTCCGTCCAAGCCCTCCCGATGAACACGACCACACATTCCGTTCCGACCCAGCCGGTTGGCTCCCATGCGTTCCGTTGCCTCCCGATGAACACGAGCATTTTGTTGCCTCCCCATGAACACGACGCATTCCGTTGCCTCCCCATGAACACGATGACGACGCTGTTTCTCCGTTCCGACACAGCCATGTACACGAGCCCTAGCCGTACGTATGCGCGAGGTAGGCGTTCGAGACCCCGCCCGTATGTACACATACGTGGCCGTATTTTATTTCTTGCACCCTGGCCGCTGTATGTACGTGTACATGCTACGTACGCACCTCTACTACGACACGTGCGCACCTCTACATCGACCAGTATGTACGTACACGTTCGCGACCAGAATGACAATGCTATGTACACTTGGACCAGGTGGGTCCCGACTGTCAGGCACTTCCTTGCGTGCGAAGATGTAGCTGGTGGGTCCCAACAGTCAGGGGGGCGAATCATTTTGTTTTTTTGCCCGGACGCACTTCCTTGCGTGCGAAGGTGTAGCTGGTGGGTCCCAACAGTTAGGGGGGAAACATTTTTTCGCAAAATATGGTGGCCCGTCCGGTGGGTCCCTGCTGTCAGGTGGAGGAATAATTACTTTGCATGTAATAAGGAGGCACTTCCTTGTTGCGGCCGTGGACCCAGCCGTCAGCCTCTCCACGTACAGTCCACGTCCGATGGAAGCCGTTCCTTGACCACGTTGACCATGCCGCGCTGAGAGCACCAGGGCGGTGGACGACGGCGAGGCCTAGGAAGGGGATGACGCGGACCCGGGGAAGACGCGACAGTGGATGCCCACGCGTAGAGGAGTACGAGGGTTCACTGGTTCGTTGTGTGTGAGGCTGCCGTCGCTGCAGAATAACAGGGGGTGTGAGTGAGTAGAGAGATGGCCTGGCCAGCGGTGGGAGTAGTAGGGGGCGATGAGGCCTCCGCCGCATCGCAGCCGGCCACAGGAGGCAGGAGCACGAGGCACGACTGACACTGGTTTGGGCGGCTGGAGCAAGAAGACCAGAGGTTGAAGAAGCACTACGGCCGTTGGATGGACATCGTACGGTCACTGGAGCTAGAATCATGCATATTGACTAAGTTGACAAAGCCCTCCATCCCCGTCAACTTAGTAGGCCCACAAGTCAGCCTGCCACTATACTGGGTCCCAGCTAACAGGGGGAGTATTCATTTTTTTATGCGTAATAAGGAGGCACTTCCTTGCGTGTGAAGATATAGCTGGTGGGTCCGAGCTGTCAGCAGCGGTAACATTTTTTTCGCGAAATACAGAGGCCCTTTCGGTGGGTCCCTGATGTCAGGTGGATGAATCATTATTTTGCACGTAATAAGGAGGCATTTCCTTGCGTGCGGCCGTGGACCCAGCTGTCGGCCTCTCCACGTACAGTCCACTTTAGATGCATGTCGGTCGTTAACCACGTTGACCAGGTCGCGCCGAGAGCACCAGGGCGGTGGACGACGGCGAGGCCTAGGAAGGGAACGACACAGAGGCAGGGAAGACTCGGCAGTTGTTTCCCACGCGGAAGGGAGTACGACCGTACGAGGGTTTACTGGTTCGTTTGCTGTCGCCGGAGAATAACAACAGGTGTGGGTGAGTAGAGGGATGGCTAGGCCAGCGATGGGAGTACGGTGGGGCGGTGAGGCCTGCGCGGCAGCAGAGCCGTCCGCGGGGAGGAGGGAGCAGGCAGTCCCACCGGCGCATGTTTGAGCGGCCGGAGCAGGAAGAGCAGAGATTGAAGAAGCACGATGACCGTTGGATGGCCATCCAACAGTCACTGCTTGTGCGTCAACCTTTTTTTAGGAAAGCCTCAAATCTGTGGAAAACATCATACATCCCATCTGCCATTATTTCTAATAATTTACAGCCCATTTGCTAATTATTATGGTTTTTTTGGAGCCCATATTCTTTTTGTTAGCATTACAACCCATATTGTGACCACGGTTAAAAAATTATACAAAATTTTGCATATTTCGGTGCGGTCTGAACTGTTTTTAATCCCAAAATTTCGACTCACATTCAAACTGATTTAAAAAATAAATGTATATCAATATAAAATCCAACAAATTCTCCATGCATAAAAATTAGTGTAATTTAAAATCTCGAAATGAAAAAAAAGATATTTGAAACTAATTGCCGGTTTGATGTGTTTTAAAAATGTACAACCCATTTCTCATTACCGATGGGCCATTTTCTCGGCCAGCAGAATGAAATCTCTCCTCGTCTTGAAAGATTTGCAGCCCAACAGGCCTGACAAAGTGACTTACTTGGCAAATCACAAAAAAACTGGGCTGTGGCCATGGACCCAGCTGCCAGCCTCTCCACGTACAGTACTCTTCCGATGGAATGTTGTTGACCATGTTGACCACACCGCGCCGAGAGCACCAAGGCGGTGGACAACGGCGAAGCCTAGGAAGGGGACGACGCGGAGCCGGGGAATACGCGGCAGTGGATGCCCACGCGGAGAGGAGTACGAGGGTTCATTGGTTCGGCTGCAGTGTGAGGCTGCCGTCGCCGCAGGGCCTGGCTAGCGGTGGGAGTAGTAGGGGGCGATGAGGCCTCAATGGCAGCACAACTGGCCACTGAAGGCAGGAGCAGGCGGTCTCCCCGGCGCTGGTTTAGGCGGCTGGTGCAAGAAGAGCGGCGATTGAAGAAGCAACATGACCGTTCGATTCAAATCCAACGGTTACTGCTGCTAGAATCGTTTGTTGACTAAGTTGATAAGCCCTGCGTATGCGTCAACTTAGTAGGCCCACAGGTCAGCCTCCCAACCGGTGTGTCCCAGATGTCAGTGGGAGGAATCATTTTTTTCCGCGTAATAAGGAGGCAGTTGATTGCGTGCGGCCAGGCCAGCGGAGGGAGTAGGATGGGCCGGGGAAGCCTGCGCGGCATCACAGCGGGCCACAAGAGGAGGGAGCAGGCAGTCCCGCCAGCGTTAGTTTAGGCGGCTGGAGCAGGAAGATCAGAGATTGAAGAAGCACGTCGGCCGTTGGATGGACATCCAACAGTCACTGCTGCTAGAATCGTGTGTTCATTGACAAAGCCTTGCGTAAACAAGTCAGCCTCGAAATATGTGGCGTGTACAACCCATTTTCTATTATTTTTATAATTTTTACTCATTTTCTAATTCATATGGAATTTATTGCAGCCCGTTTTCCATTTTTAGAATTGCTGGACATTTTCTGGTCAGTACTAAGGTAAAAAAATTAACTAAATATGTGGGAAATTTTGAAAATTCGCAAATTTTTGCTGGGGGATGAAATATTCTTAATCCAAAAATTAATAGCCATACTAAAACAAATTTAAAATAAATTAGTACTATGTCATGTTAAATCCAATGAAATACGTATAAGATATCAGTGAAGAACAAAAACAAAAAAAGAAACTTATATCCCATTTGCTATAATTTTTTTGGAATTTTTAACCCCTTTTGATATTACTTTTAACGGACATTAACCATACTCTTAAGCTAGGCCGGAATGCATCCCTCCTCGTCTTGAAAGATTTGCAGCCCAGTAATTCGGAGAAAACAAATAGGCCTAGCTTGGGTATTCTTCAAAAAGAAATACTGGGCTACCTATTTTTCCAAAGAACTGGTGCATGAGCATTTAGCTTTATTTATTTATTTACTTATTTATGTTTAGGAGACCATGAGCATGCACCTGGGCCGGATTCATGTGAGAGCCTCCCTTCCAGTTAATTATGGGCTTCTCTATTGGGCCTTCATCAGTGGGCTGCATGTTATCAACAAGTGGAAAATGTGTTCCGTACGAAAAATAGTATGCGCTACGTATGGTACGGGGCACTAAAGGATCGAACCGTGCAACGACTTCCAAAACATTGTGTTTTTCGTTCTAACAACATATTTATTCAACCAACAGACGAAATATACTACTGATTGTACATTGAAAATAGCAGCAGTAACCAGGGCTAGGGGTGCAACAGAAGCAGTAAGCAGGCCAGAAGAGTGAAGACACAACTCTCTCTTCCAAACCAAACATTAGCCATCATTACAAAAGGGCTACCAAAAAAGAACAAGTGTATGCATCAAACTAAATAAAGATCCTACTACACCAAGTGTACGCATCTAACTAACTAGCTCAGTTAGACATTATTATTTATTAAGCTGTGGAGATTGGCTGACGACTTGAACCAGATGGGTGACTGATGGGGAAACTCCAGCCAGCAGGTCAAAGTCTGATACTTGTGACCCTCTCTCCTACTTTGGGCTGCAGAGCGTGGCGGCACATATCAGGGTATGGTGCATGCAGAGACACATGGTATGCTGTGTACACACAGTTTTGCCTGATGAACGAAACCGCGCTGCCATCATGATCCTTGCCGTCGGTTATCTCCTGGTTAATCGGATAATTCAGTCCGACAAACAGAGAGAGTGTATCAAGACTACTTACCAGCCTCCAGTAAAAAATTCCTGAAGGCCCGGAGAAGCTGGGATCCTGCTCAAAGACCTTGCAGTGACTGTGATTATATTCCGCGAAACAACACATCTGGTACGTGCGAACGATCATCAATCTTTCGCCGTTGTCTGATCGAACCAGGAACCACATGCAACTGCTATGCCGCTTTTCTTTGAAAGGTTCTGGGATTAGGAAGGGTAGGGACACCAGGCGGCCTACAACATCATATCAAGTTGGAGTCAAATAAAAAAGGGCTCTTGATTTAGTCAATCTTAAGAACAGCATGTTATGAGCATGACTATTTTTTCAGCAAATGTTGACAGTAATATAAGCAAGCCATCATGATATCATAGGAAAGCAACATACTGCTATAATAGCCGTTTGTAGCGATGACTGGAGTAGGCCAGCAATACGTCCATCCATAGAAGGAGTCGACAACGTAAGTGAAGCCCTTGTGTTCAATGGCATCAGAGAACTATGGAGGATGTATGATCCTGCGATGGACGTGCAGATTTATCCACTTACCGCAGTGACCTGTCAGATAGGCGAGACCGCGGTTGAAGAATGCAATTAGCCTGAAGTCTTTATAATTCATAGATCTTGTGGGCACTTGGTAGATTACAACCTTGAGCAAATCAAACTTGGTATCATGTTGGCTATTGTAAGATTCCGAGTATTCTGGGCCGCGGTGCCAAAGCAGTGCAATGTTAATCGAAGGAAGGGGGGGTGAATCGCCGGGTGTAGACCTCCACGAGCATCCAGCTGCCGCGACCATCGACGAGCACCATCCAAGACATGTTCATGCCGACCCAGTACATGAGGCTGACGGGGATCGGATCACAGTCAAGGGGGTTGATGCTCGCCACCTACGATCGTTATGCTACGTGACACGCCGTTTTTGAAGATCAGGCGGCATCAGCAAGCAAGGAGCTGGCTTAAAAAGCTCCGGTCTGAGGGCTTTGAGTAAACGGTACAGCCCCGACGAGCACGTGGCGAGCGGCATGGTACTGAGATTGTCCACACACGAAACAATGAGCTTGATTACCTCCGTGGGGAGCGAATTCCAGCCACTCTTTCGGCGGACGCTGCTCGGTTCTGCCATTGTTAGTGCTTGGGTTTCGGACGAGGGGGGAGGCGCCTTAGCGGGGATGGAAGATTGGACGAGATTATGTGCGGACAAAGATGGAGAAGCGAATATGTGCTGCGGGAAGTGGACATGTGATGATGACTACAACACGCCGCTTGACTTACGAGACACATACCAGCAGCGTAGGGTCATGTCGATGCCAGACAACTTGCTTGAGTGATCACAGTACTGGTACTCCCTACAGTGCTATGCCCTAACTTGCTTGAGTAGAGTAGCAGAGTAGGACTCTGCTCTACTACTAGCACCAGAGGAGTAGTATATTATAATCTAAAATAGTTACAAACTTTAATGCCTGAGCGTGGAATGACTACGAACCGTGCTCAAAGACCGTATCTACGTGGTGTTTGGACATGGGCGACAACCTCAACGCCAATGGTGCTGCTCCCGTTGCACCGTATGTATTTCTATCCTTCCTGTTCGAAATCGTGGTAGAATTCATGATTTATTTTGTGCTTATTCGGATTAAATCTCATAGTAACTGCTGGCCGGCGGCGGACATGGTGCATCACCTCACGAATGCGTGCAACGGTCACTGCTGGCCCTTGGCGGAGAACATCAAGTACGAGACGTGCTACCCGTTCACCATGCCGGAGTCGCTGGAGGATCGACGTGAGAGGGAGGGGGAGGAGATAGCGTTGAACGTGAACGTGAGGGGGAGGAGATAGCGATGTCGTGGGAGGCGCAGTATTTATAGCGAGCAATGGCACACCTACGTAAGATATGGACTGAGCTGCACTGACGTAACTGCAGGTCCAGTTGTGTCACCGACATGTGGGCCAGACCCCTGTTGGGATCATATGTCAGTGACCCAATGCACCTGTAGTTAAGTAACAGCTACGTGGGCATATTTGTTGGAGTAAATTATGGGGGAGCGAAGGGGTGAAAATATTGCTGGTCACAACGGATTGGACGAGCGTGGGGGGAGGAGAGTCATGCATGCAAATTTTTTCACACGGGGTGGAGTGGTGGGACCGCCGGAGGGAGAAGGAGAGTTTGGCAGGCATATTGTTTCCACACATGGAGAGGAAAATATTTGGAGACGAACATGCTTCCTGCAGGTATGGGGAACGGTGCATAATAAGTCATCTTGCATGCCGGGCTAGGTATAGTCTCAAGTCATTAAAAACATACACGCCCCACACATGTTCATATTTCAAGGTGCACTAAATTATTGCATGCGATGATTAAGGCTGGCCATAATGGTGGTATCTTAGCTGGTATCATGCACACGGGAGTAGCAAACATGCTGATGTGGCAAAGAATTAAAGAAGAGAGGGGGGTTGGAGTAACTAGTGTTCATGCATGCATTGGTAAACACATTTTTTTGTGAAGAACGACAACACTAGTTGAGTACTTTTGCAGACTTCAAAAACTATTCCACCGCCTCTACTATCTTGCTAAGAGTAGGTGAAAATTTTGAATCGAGCCCTTTAAACTAGAAGGGAGGTAGTGGTACTCTAATAGCTAACCTTGTTGTGATGACAAGATAGGACATGGCACGCACCTGGACGGAGGAACTAGTCTGCATTGTGCATTTAAGTTTTGTCTGAAGTCAATGTACCTCTACTTTCACCAGACTTATAGAAAAATGTGTCAACATTCACAATGTCAAATCAATAATTTTACACTCATTATAAAACGTAGTTCTTATACTCATTATAATCAGTATTGTAGATATTGATATTTTTGGTATAAATTTGGTCGTGGGATTTCATTGATGCCTGTCAAAGCGTGGAGGAAGCGGAGCTTAGGGCTTGCATTGCCGGTCTCTACATAGGTATTTCTCTTCATAATCCTGTAATTTTAGAGACTGATTGCGCTTTTGTGGTAGCGTCTCTTGCATCGGGGGACTATGACAGGTCTGCTATGCGTGACCTGAAGATGAAAGCGTTGAGCATCTCGAAGTTGATCAACAATCTTCAATTGTCAAAGATTAGCCGTTCGGCCAATAAGGTGGCACATTGAATCGCTAAGTATAGCTTTGACAATAGATTAGATGGTATTCTTGTAAATAACGTACCGCCCTGTGTGGTGAATATTGTATCGAATGAGTGTACTAGTGTGGCTGGGTAATTAATATAAGGTGGTGTTCAAAAAAAGTATAAATTTGGTCAAACACTTTGCAAACGGTTGACGGGAGTAAAAAGGACCAAAGGGAGTATCATGCAGCAGAGTAGGCAAAAAAAATTGCTTGCCTAAAAAAAGGCAAAAAAATTGCTCATTTATAGCCGGTCGAAGTCTCAAAGGGCGCGACCGCGCAAGGGAGGCGAAGGTCGTGGGAGGCGCGACGTTTGATGGAATTAAGTGAAGTTACATCCACGCGCCGGCATGGCGTGCGAACAGGCAGAAGCTATACCGTTAGGCCTACAATATGGGTCTAGTAGACATGACATCTAGTGGGTCCCGCATAGTTCTCGAGAACTCTTTGGGGGCTTGCAGCCGTTTATCCACCGGGCAAGCCAGCAACCCCACGCTGTTCGCACGCCCTACTCGTCCCCGTCTTCTACCTTACAACAGTTCGCTCCCAGTCGTCCCGTCCTTTCACATTAGTTCGCTCCCAGCTTTTTTTGCGGGGTACAACAGTTCAACTTCTCCTAACCCTCCTCCAAAATCCATGGCTTCCCAAATCTCCATGGTCGCCGCTGAGTACCAGGTTAGAGCCATCACCGGCGATTAGTTCATCGTCATCTACACACGTGGATCCGAGACGGTGAAAGCATGGCTTGCTCGCTTCCGACGCATGTTCAACAGTTCAACGGATGAGTGGGTCGCTGGGCTAGATGTTGAGTACACCACAGTCCTGGGACGAGAGAAGGATCTAAAGGACGAAGAGAGGAAGAAGCCCGCCGTGATCCAGGTTTACATACATAACGTTTGCTTGGTCTACCACATATGCCATGCCGACGTTGAGTGCCAGGATTTTAAGAACTTCCTCAAGGACAAAAGAGTGAAATTTGTTACTGTAGGCTTTAAGAACGACAGGGATGTCCTGTGTTGGATAGGTCTCGTTGTAGGCTAGCCCTTCGATCTCCAGAAGGCAAGCCTGGTGTCCTCCTCTCAACCTTCAATGCTGACCCTGGCAGCAGCCATGATTGATCCTTCGTACGCTAAACTAAAGAAACCTCATCACGAGTTTCATCATGCATGGGAGTCGAAGACATTAGATGAAGATCACATCGTGTACGCAACAATGGATGCCTACCTTTGTTTAAATATCTACAAGGGTTGGATGAAGAAGCAGAGCCCAGTGTCCGGTTCAAGCAAAGAAGCGTTGGCAAAGAGGAAGAGGAAGAGGGACGAGGACGAAGTCGAGGACGTGGACTCGGACTCCGAGTAGGTGGCAGTGCCGTCGCTCATGCTGGTTCTACTGCAGTGTCAAGCGGACTAGTTGCTTAGTTTATTTTCAAGGGTGTGTTGTGCTGAGGCCCCAACAGAACTATGTTTATGTTCTTTCTCGTTATTTGAACTCTTTAGTACGTACAGTAGTACTAGTACTATGTCTTACTACTGTTCTTCTTGCAGTTGGTACTAGTGCTCGTATCTTCATGTTCCTACTGTACTTAATACGCTCGTACTAGTAGTATAATTTGGGTCAGTCGATTTGTTAAAGAAGTTCGACGGAGCGAAGGAAGAAGACGACAGAAGAGGTGGAAGAAGCCCTTCTAGCCATCCATGTTGCATCAAACGGCTCACATGAGTCGACTGACCCAAATTGCTCCTTCAGATTGCAGGATCCACGTGGCATTCAAGGTCTCTAAGGTAGATTCCGCGTCCACACCTGGTTTGCAGGCTCGACGCGCGCGCGACCGGCTTCCGCCGCAACAACCACCATGCGCGCCTCCTTCGCGTGGCTGGAGACAACAATGACACGGTAGTTCCTCCTCGCCGGCGTGCTGGAGCACGCGCTCGTCCTCCTCTTCGTACGCTGCGTGCATAGACGCGGCTCCACCAGCTGCTCGCGTGCTTGGCAGTGCGGCGACATCGCGTGGAGGGACTGCAGACGACGTGAGCGGGCGAGCCTTCGGCTTCATGGCACAGGGATGGCGGCGACACAGCGGTGATGGGCGATAAATTGTTGGCCGGAGCAGGCGGGCGCCGGCATGCGCAACGGCGACGGCATATTGATGAGTGCGCGTGTGGGAGCTTACTTTAGTTTTACATATATAAGGTTGGTCAAACTTAAAAGAAAACCGTACTAGTACACGTAAACATTAGACTTAGGCAACGCTTTTATTAGTTAGTACCACATCCACGATACGGAATCCTGTGCAAGCGCGTGAACCGCGGCCGCGCGGTTGGTCGAACGGTGCGTCACCGTGTCGTGCTCGAAGGACATCCACCGAACCTTTTTGTGTGTGTGAAAACAATCCTCGAATATTACTCAATTTTTTTCTTGTGAAAGTTCTTGACGCTGCAATAGTTCCATATATTTGAATTTAGTTCCAGTTCGTGTTTATTTGGATTTGGACGTTTTAGGTGCGCCCTAGTTTTTTTAATACTGATTTTGTGTGTGTGACTGAGAGAGAACGTGTGTATGTGTCCATATGTGTGTTGTGGCGGAAGGGCAATGTGGAGACGGTGTGCGTGTGATACAGACATAGAGAGGTGTGAATGTGCAAATGATCATGCATGAGTGAGACATAGACAGATGCAGATACGTTGTGTATACATGAGAGAACGGTCTTCTAGTTTAGGGCCTGTTTGGTTCCAATAAGTCACTTGAGTTATAAGTCAGCTGACTTAAAATCAGTGACTTATAAGTCACGCCTGTTTGGTTGTCATCTGACTTATAAGTCACCTGACCACACCTTCCCACCTTGTTTTTAATGTAAAGGTGACGGGACCCACGTAAAAAGGGGTGACTTATAAGTTTTAAGTTGGGGTGGAGCAACTTATGACTTATAAGTTGGGGTGACTTATAAGTTGGGTCCGTTTGGCAAAATAAGTCACTATTTGCACTTTTCGACTTATAAGTTGGTGACTTATTTGGAACCAAACAGGGCCTTACTTGTGTGTGTGTGTGAGAGAGAGAGAGAGGGAGAGAGAGAGAGAGACAGAGAGAGGAGCATTCGTAACACAACAACCATCTCTCTCGATTCGTTCATCCCTCGCACGGTCGCATGCAACACATGCATCAACGCGCACATTTTGACACCCTTACCCGACCCCTGTGTTGGGGATATTACTATTGGACGTAAACCAGCCACGAGTAACCGGATTAGCTTTATGAAGATTAGAAGCCCATGAAGACGTAAGAATGACAGCGCTTTATGAAGGCCCAAGGCCCAGAGGCGAGTTAAGGCCTGTAGATGTAAACTGACCTAATTATGTAACTTGCATTGTAAGATAGGAAGTGTAGAGACCGAATCGGACACGTTTATGATCCGGCTTCGGGACTCTGTAAACCGGCGGGCGTCAACCTATGTATATAAAGGGACGACCCGGCAGTGGTTTAGGGACGACAGACAATAATTCGAGAGCCAAACAAAGCGGATTCACTCCCTGGTCTTCGAAACCCTAGCAATACCAATCACAACTAGACGTAGGCTTTTACCTTCATCGAAGGGGCCGAACTAGTATAAACTCCCATGTCCCCTTGTCTGGTTTAACCCCTTTAAGCTAACCCGTTGCGATGGCTCCACGACTAAGTCCTTTCATGAGGACATCTGCCATGACAAACCCACAACAGTTGGCGCCCACCGTGGGGCTATGGCATGATGGTTTCGAGTTCTTAAAGGGCAACTTTGATGGACTCAAGGAATACGCTGTGGGACGGATGACAAAGAGTCGCCGCGACAAGCTCTACATTGACAATGCAGGATGGGGCCCCGAGGCCGATTCAATCGAATACGGGTACCGGGTCCCCTTTGGTGGGATTCATGTCTTCATCGGCAAGATTGGCGAACCGGGCCCTGAGCCGGACACCTGCACCGACATCATCGAGACGGCTCAGCGTGCAAGCCCTTCCCCGGTTCAGCCCATGGCGAAGCATGTTTTCGTAGGTGTCATCCATGGAGCAGAATACGAGGATGGACCGGCGTCCGATGGAGAAACCGTTGTCTGTTCCGACGACGAGTCTTCTGGAGAGACCGAATCGCTCTATCAGTTGCAGGATGGCCGGATTAGTGGAGGTTCCGAGGGTAATAGTATTTTGGACTCTCCTGATCTGCCAAACCGGGTTGCCATCTTCATGGCCGGTACACAGTCAACACCTCACTCATCAGCCGCCGCAACAATACTCTCCAGTTCAACAACGGCCACGCCAGCGGGTGCAGGAAGCTCTGTGCCGCCGCCGGCTCAAGTCCTGTCTGACTTGTTCGACACTTTGGCAACATTGATGGCCGCAGAGGTGGATGCAGCAGCCCAGGATCAGCACAACACGGAGATTGCAAAGGTGAAAGATCAGATAGCTCAGGCTAAAGCGGACCTAGCGGCAGAGAACGCTAGGGTGGCTATAGAATGGGCCGAGTTGGAAGCTCAGGCCTACCGGATTAGGCTGGATCAGAACGCTTCTGAAGAAGTCATGAGAAGAAGATACCGACCGCATCTCCCGTTGGGTTATGAGCCACGAAATCTCTTCAATACGCCAGGAGCAGGAACTAGTAACCAGCCAATATTAAACCGGACAGAGGCGCCAGGAACAGGAGCGCCGGTTCAGCCGCGCACAATGGACCCGCCTCGTCAGAAAAACATTGTGCCATAGTATGTTCCAACACCTCCCGGGCATTACTCCAACGCGTTGGACAACATTGTGGCCGCCGCTTCACGATTGGCAGCCCTCCCGACCGACGGTGAATCACCAGTTGCAATTGAGGCATGACGGGCCAGAGATCTCCTTTAAACACCTCTAAACCAGTAGCAGGCATATTCACACAGCCGCGAGAGGATTCATTCCACCCCCCATCCAAGCGGAGCTACAGCAGGCACGTGGAGGATGAACCGACCGTATCAAGTAGCGCACGTCACCATAATCCGCAGTGAGGGCACAACCCAGCAGGGGGAGGTGCTAATGCGCAGGATGTGGTAGGCCATGGTCGCGCGCGTCAAGAGGCCGAGTTAGCAGCTCTGCACGGAGCCCGTCAACCTACTCCGGTTCACCCTACCGCTTCAGTGGAGCCAGGTGTGGTATTCAGTTCCTTAGGGGTGCCGTGTCTTACCCCTGTTTGCGTAATGTGAGACTGCCCAAGGATTTCAAAGGACCTCGTAAGGTACCCAATAATACCACCGATCTGCAACCAGAGGCATGGGCTGAAAGCTACGAGATGGCAATGGAGATGTTAGATGTGGATGAAGCAGTATGTGCTAAATACTTCACCATGATGTTGGAGGGAACAACTCGTACTTGGTTGAAGAGCTTACCCACTAACTCTATCGGATCATGGGCCGAATTGAAGCACCGGTTTGTCCAGAACTTTAAAGATACTTGTAAGCAGCCCATGTCAATTGTGGATCTGGCCGCTTGTGTCCAAGAGGATGGGGAGTCCACAACACATTGGGTAAAACGGGTCTCAGCTATTTTGCATTCGTCAGATCGTATCAATGTAGATACCGCAGTGCTAACGTTAGAGGGCAATTGCCGTTTTCTGCCGCTCAAATAGAAGTTAGGAAGGCTCAAACGTCACTGCAATGATATGTCAATGCTTATGGCCGCTTTGGTTAAATACGCCGATTTAGATAATACCAAAGACCTATTGGAAATATGCCCTAGAGGCAATAATAAATTGGTTATTATAATATTTCCTTGTTCATGATAACCGTTTATTATCCATGCTAGAATTGTATTGATAGGAAACTCAGATACATGTGTGGATACATAGACAACACCATGTCCCTAGTAAGCCTCTAGTTGACTAGCTCGTTGATCAATAGATGGTTACGGTTTCCTGACCATGGACATTGGATGTCGTTGATAATGGGATCACATCATTGGGAGAATGATGTGATGGACAAGACCCAATCCTAAGCCTAGCACAAAGATCGTGTAGTTCGTATGCTAAAGCTTTTCTAATGTCAAGTATCATTTCCTTAGACCATGAGATTGTGCAACTCCCGGATACCGTAGGAATACTTTGGGTGTGCCAAACGTCACAACGTAACTGGGTGGCTATAAAGGTACACTACAGGTATCTCCGAAAGTGTCTGTTGGGTTGGCACGAATCAAGACTGGGATTTGTCACTCAGTGTGACGGAGAGGTATCTCTAGGCCCACTCGGTAGGACATCATCATAATGTGCACAATGTGATCAAGAAGTTGATCATGGGATGACGTGTTACAAAATGAGTAAAGAGACTTGCCGGTAACGAGATTGAACAAGGTATCGGGATACCGACGATCGAATCTCGGGCAAGTACAATACCGCTAGACAAAGGGAATTGTATACGGGATTGATCGAATCCTCGACATCGTGGTTCATCCGATGAGATCATCGTGGAACATGTGGGAACCAACATGGGTATCTAGATCCCGCTGTTGGTTATTGACCGGAGAACGTCTCGGTCATGTCTGCATGGTCCCCGAACCCATAGGGTCTACACACTTAAGGTTCGATGACGCTAGGGTTATAAAGGAAGTTTGTATGTGGTTACCGAATGTTGTTTGGAGTCCCGGATGAGATCCCGGACGTCACGAGGAGTTCCGAAATGGTCCAGAGGTAAATATTTATATATATGGGAAGTCCTGTTTTGGTCACCGGAAAAGTTTCGAGGTTTATCGGTAACGTACTGGGACCAGCGGGAGGGTCCCGGGGGTCCACCAAGTGGGCCCACAAGCCCCGGAGGGCTGCATGGGCCAAGTGTGGGAGGGACCAGCCCCAGGTGGGCTGGTGCGCCCCCCACAAGGGCCCAAGGTGCCTAAGGGGAGGAGGGGGGGGGGGGCAAACCCTAAGGGCAGATGGGCCTTAGGGCCCATGCCTGGTGCGCCTCCCTCTCCCCCTCCACTTGGCCGCCACCCAGATGGGATCTGGGGGCTGCCGCCACCCAGATGGGATCTGGGGGCTGCCGCCACCCCTAGGGAGGGAACCCTAGGTGGGGGCGCAGCCCCTCCCATCCCCCTATATATACTTGAGGTTTGGGCTGCCCAAGACACACGAGTTCCTCTCCTTCTTGGCGCAGCCCTACCCCTCTCCCTCCTCGTCTCTTGCGATGCTTGGCGAAGCCCTGCTGGAGTACCACGCTCCTCCACCACCACCATGCTGTTGTGCTGCTGCTGGATGGAGTCTTCATCAACCTCTCCCTCTCTCCTTGCTGGATCAAGGCATGGGAGACATCACCGGGCTGTACGTGTGTTGAACGCGGAGGTGCCATCCGTTCGGCACTAGGATCTCCGGTGACTTGGATCACGACGAGTATGACTCCTTCAACCCCGTTCTCTTGAACGCTTCCGCTTAGCGATCTACAAGGGTATGTAGATGCACTCTCCTTCCCCTCGTTGCTGGTTTCTCCATAGATAGATCTTGGTGACACGTAGGAAAATTTTGAATTTCTGCTACGTTCCCCAACAGTGGCATCATGAGCTAGGTCTATGCGTAGTTACTATGCACGAGTAGAATACAAAGTAGTTGTGGACGTCGATATTGTCAATTATCTTGCCGTTACTAGTCTTATCTTGATTCGGCGGCATCGTGGGATGAAGCGGCCCGGACCAACCTTACACGTACGCTTACGTGAGACCGGTTCCACCGACTGACATGCACTAGTTGCATAAGGTGGCTGGCGGGTGTCTGTCTCTCCCACTTTAGTCGGATCGGATTCGATGAACAGGGTCCTTATGAAGGGTAAATAGAAATTGGCAATTCACGTTGTGGTTTTGGCGTAGGTAAGAAACGTTCTTGCTAGAAACCTATAGCAGCCACGTAAAAAACTTGCAACAACAATTAGAGGACATCTAACTTGTTTTGCAGCAAGTGTTATGTGATGTGATATGGCCAAAGGATGTGATGAATGATATATGTGATGTATGAAATGATCATGTTCTTGTAATAGGAATCACGACTTGCATGTCGATGAGTATGACAACCGGCAGGAGCCATAGGAGTTGTCTTAATTTATTTATGACCTGCGTGTCAACATAAACGTCATGTAATTACTTTACTTTATTGCTAACAGTTAGCTGTAATAGTAGAAGTAATAGTTGGCGAGACAACTTCATGAAGACACGATGATGGAGATCATGGTGTCATGCCGGTGACGATGATGATCATGGAGCCCCGAAGATGGAGATCAAAAGGAGCAATATGATATTGGCCATATCATGTCACTTTTTGATTGCATGTGATGTTTATCATGTTTTTGCCTCTTATTTGCTTAGAACGACGGTAGTAAATAAGATGATCCCTCATTAAAATTTCAAGAAAGTGTTTCCCCTAACTATGCACCGTTGCGAAAGTTCGTCGTTTCGAAGCACCACGTGATGATCGGGTGTGATAGATTCTTACGTTCGAATACAACGGGTGTTGACGAGCCTAGCATGTACAGACATGGCCTCGGAACACATGCAAAACACTTAGGTTGACTTGACGAGCCTAGCATGTACAGACATGGCCTCGGAACACAAGAGACCGAAAGGTCGAGCATCAGTCGTATGGTAGATACGATCAACATGAAGATGTTCACCGATGTTGACTAGTCCGTCTCACGTGATGATCGGACACAGCCTAGTTGACTCGGATCATGTAATCACTTAGATGACTAGAGGGATGTCTATCTGAGTGGGAGTTCATAAGATGAACTTAATTATCCTGAACATAGTCAAAAGGTCTTCGCAAATTATGTCGTAGCTCACGCTTCAGTTCTACTGTTTAGATATGATCCTAGAGAAAATTTAGTTGAAAGTTGATAGTAGCAATTATGCGGACTAGGTCCGTAAACTGAGGATTGTCCTCATTGCTTCATAGAAGGCTTATGTCCTTAATGCACCGCTCAGTGTGCTGAACCTCGAACATCGTCTGTGGATGTTGCGAACATCTGACATACACATTTTGATAACTACATGATAGTTCAGTTAAACGGTTTAGAATTGAGGCACCGAAGACGTTTTGAAACGTCGCGAAACATATGAGATGTTTCGAGGGCTGGAATTGGGATTTCAAGCTCGTGCCCACGTCAAGAGGTATAAGACCTCCGACAATTTTCTTAGCCCACAAACTAAGGGAGAAAAGCTCAATTATTGAGCTTGTGCTCAGATTGTCTGAGTACAACAATCATTTGAATCGAGTGGGAGTTGATCTTCTAGATGAGATAGTGATGTTTCTCCGAAGTCATTACCACCAAGCTGCTAGAGCTTCGTGATGAACTATAATATATCAGGGACATATATGATGATCCTTGAGATATTCGCGATGTTTGACACCACAAAAGTAGAAATCAAGAAGGAGCATCAATTGTTGATGGTTGGTGAAACCACTAGTTTCAAGAAGGGCAAGGGCAAAAAAGGGATACTTCATGAAACGGCAATTCAGCTGCTGCTCTAGTGAAGAAACCCAAGGTTGAACCCAAACCCGAGACTAAGTGCTTCCTTAATAAGGGGAACAGCCACTGGAGCAGAATTACCCTAGATACTTGGTAGATGAGAAGGCTGGCAAGGTCGATGGAAGTATATTGGATATACATTGTCTACATTACTAGTACTCCTAGTAGCACCATGGTATTAGATACCGGTTCGGTTGCTAAGTGTTAGTAAACTCGAAATAAAAGGTTGCGGAGTAAACGGAGACTAGCTAAAGGTGAGCCGACGATATGTGTTGGAAGTTTTTCCAAGCTTGATGTGATCAAGCATCGCACGCTCCCTCTACCATCGAGATTGGTGTTTGCGTTGAGCATAGACATGATTGGATTATGTCTATCGCAATACGGTTATTCATTTAAGGAGAATAATGGTTACTCTGTTTATTTGAATAATACCTTCAATGGTCTTGCACCTAAAATGAATGGTTTATTGAATCTCGATTGTAGTGATACACATGTTCATGCCAAAAGATATAAGATAGTAATGATAGTACCACCTACTTATGGCACTGCCACGTAAGTCATATCGGTATAAAATGCATGAAGAAGCTCCATGTTGATGGATCTTTGGGCTCACTTGTTTTTGAAAAGTTTGAGACATGCGAACCATGTCTATTGATGTATACGTTTGGACTCACTTGAGTTTGAATCACTTGAGACATGCAAATCATACCACATGGGCAAGATGACCGAAAGCCTCGTTTTCAGTAAAATGGAACTAGAAAGCAACTTGTTGGAAGTAATACATTTTGATGTGTGCAGTCCAATGAGTGCTGAGGCATGTAGTGGATATCGTTATGTTCTTACTTCACAGATGATTTGAGTAGATGTTGAGTATATTTACTTGATGAATCACGAGTCTGAATTATTGAAAGGTTCAAGTAATTTCAGGGTGAAGTTGAAAGATCGTCGTGACAAGAGGATAAAAGATCTATGATATGATCATAGAGATGAATATCTGAATTACGAGTTTGGCACAGAATTAAGACATTGTGGAAATTGTTTCACAACTAATACAGCCTGGAACACCATAGTGTGATGGTGTGTCCGAACATCATAACTACACCCTATTGGATATGATGCATACCATGATGTCTCTTATCGAATTACCACGATAGTTTATGGGTTAGGCATTAGAGACAACCACATTCACTTTAAATAGGGCACCACGTAATTCCGATGAGATGACACCGTATGAACTATGGTTTAGAGAAACCCAAGCTGTCATTTCTTAAAAGTTTGGGGCTGCGACGCTTATGTGAAAAGTTTCAGGCTGATAAGCTCGAACCCAAAGCGGATAAATGCATCTTCATAGGACACCCAAAACAGTTGGGTATACCTCCTGTCTCAGATCCGAAAGCAATAAGGGATTATTTCTAGAATCGGGTCCTTTCTTGAGGAAAAAGTTTCTCTCGAAAGAATTGAGTGGGAGGATGGTGGAGACTTGATGAGGTTATTAAACCGTCTCTTCAACTAGTGTGTGGCAGGGCACAGGGAGTTGTTCCTGTGGCACCTACACCAATTGAAGTGGAAGCTTATGATAGTGATCATGAAACTTCAGATCAAGTCACTACCAAACCTCGTGGGATGACAAGGATGCATACTACTTCATAGTGGTACGTAATCCTGTCTTGGAAGTCATGTTGCTAGACAACAATGAACCTACGAGCTATGGAGAAGCGATGGTGGGACTGGATTCCAAAATGGCTCGAGGCCATATAAATCCGAGAGAGGATCCATATATGAAAACAAAGTGTAGACTTTGGAAGAACTACTTGATGGTCGTAAGGCTGTTAGGTACATATGGATTTTAAAAGGAAGACGGACAATGATGGTAAGTATCACCATTAAGAAAGCTCGACTTGTCGTTAAGATGTTTTCCGACAAGTTCAAGGAGTTGACTACGATGAGACTTTCTCACTCGTAGCGATGCTAAGAGTCTGTTGGAATTATATTAGCGATTACTGCATTATTTATGAAATCTTGCAGATAGGATGTCAAAACATTGTTTCCTCGACGATTTTTTGAGGAAAGGTTGTATGTGATACAACCGGAAGGTTTTGTCAATCCTGAAAGATGCTAATAAGTATGCAAAGCTCCAGCAATCCTTCTAAGGACTGGAGTAAGCATCTCAGAGTTGGAATGTATGCTTTGATGAGATGATCAAAGATTTTGGGTGTATACAAAGTTTATGAGAAACTTGTATTTCCAAAGAAGTGAGTGGGAGCACTATAGAATTTCTGATGAATATATGTTGTTGACATGTTGTTGATCAGAAATGACGTAGAATTTCTAGAAAGCATATAGGGTTATTTGGAAAGTGTTTTTCAATGGAAAGCCTGGATTAAGCTACTTGAACATTGAGCATCAAGATCTATAAGGATAGATCAAAACGCTTAATGGTACTTTCAAATGAGCACATACCTTGACATGATCTTGAAGGTGTTCAAGATGGATCAGTCAAAGAAGGAGTTCTTGCCTGAGTCGTAAGGTATGAAGTTAAGACTTAAAGCTCAACCACGGCAGAAGAAAGAGGAAGGACGAAGGTCGTCCCTATGCTTTTGTCATAGGCTCCATACGGTATGCCATGCTGAGTACCACACCTGATGTGTGCCTTGCCACATATTTGGCAAGAGGGTACAAAGGTGATCTAGGAGTAGATCATCAGATAGCGGTCTAAATTATCCTTAGAGGAATAAGGATATGTTTCTCGGTTATGGAGGTGATAAAGAGTTCGACGTAAAGAGTTACATCGATGCAAGCTTAACACCTATCCGGATAGCTCTGAGTAGAGATACCGGATACGTATAATGGAGCAACAATTTGGAATAGCTCCAAGTAGAGCAGTTATTTGAAATGGCTCCAAATGTAGCATAGTAGTTGCATCTACAAGATGACATAGAAATTTGTGAAGTACATACGGATCTGAATGTTGCAGACCCGTTAACTGAAACCTCTCTCACAAGCATAACATGATCAAACCTAGAACTCTTTGGGTGTTAGTCACATGCGGATGTGACCTTGAGTGTTAATCACATATCAATGTGAACTGGATTATTGACTCTAGTGCAAGTGGGAGACTGTTGGAAATATGCCCTAGAGGCAATAATAAATTGGTTATTATTATATTTCCTTGTTCATGATAATTGTTTATTATCCATGCTAGAATTGTATTGATAGGAAACTCAGATACATGTGTGGATACATAGACAACACCATGTCCCTAGTAAGCCTCTAGTTGACTAGCTCATTGATCAATAGATGGTTACGGTTTCCTGACCATGGACATTGGATGTCGTTGATAACGGGATCACATCATTGGGAGAATGATGTGATGGACAAGACCCAATCCTAAGCCTAGCACAAAGATCGTGTAGTTCGTATGCTAAAGCTTTTCTAATGTCAAGTATCATTTCCTTAGACCATGAGATTGTGCAACTCCCGGATACCGTAGGAATACTTTGGGTGTGCCAAACATCACAACATAACTGGGTGGCTATAAAGGTACACTACAGGTATCTCCAAAAGTGTCTGTTGGGTTGGCACGAATCGAGACTGGGATTTGTCACTCCGTGTGACGGAGAGGTATCTCTGGGCTCACTCGGTAGGACATCATCATAATGTGCACAATGTGATCAAGGAGTTGATCACGGGATGATGTGTTACAGAACGAGTAAAGAGACTTGCCGGTAACGAGATTGAACAAGGTATCGGGATACCGACGATCGAATCTTGGGCAAGTACAATACCGCTAGACAAAGGGAATTGTATACGGGATTGATCGAATCCTCGACATCGTGGTTCATCCGATGAGATCATCATGGAACATGTGGGAACCAACATGGGTATCCAGATACCGCTATTGGTTATTGACCGGAGAATGTCTCGGTCATGTCTGCATGGTTCCCGAACCCGTAGGGTCTACACACTTAAGGTTCGATGACGCTAGGGTTATAAAGGAAGTTTGTATGTGGTTACCGAATGTTGTTCGGAGTCCCGGATGAGATCCCGGACGTCACGAGGAGTTCTGGAATGGTCCGGAGGTAAAGATTTATATATGGGAAGTCCTGTTTTGGTCACCGGAAAAGTTTCGGGCTTTATCGGTAACGTACCGGGACCACCGAGAGGGTCCCGGGGGTCCACCAAGTGGGGCCACAAGCCCCGGAGGTCTGCATGGGCCAAGTGTGGGAGGGACCATCCCCAGGTGGGCTGGTGTGCCCCCCACAAGGGCCCAAGGCACCTAAGGGGAGGAGGGGGGGGGGGCAAACCCTAAGGGCAGATGGGCCTTAGGGCCCATGTTGCAGCCCCTCCCATCCCCCTATATATACTTGAGGTTTGGGCTGCCCAAGACACACGAGTTCCTCTCCTTCTTGGCGCAGCCCTACCCCTTTCCCTCCTCGTCTCTTGCGATGCTTGGCGAAGCCCTGTTGGAGTACCACGCTCCTCCACCACCACCACCACGCCGTTGTGCTGCTGCTGGATGGAGTCTTCCTCAACCTCTCCCTCTCTCCTTGCTGGATCAAGGCATGGGAGACGTCACCGGGCTGTACATGTGTTGAACGCGGAGGTGCCGTCCGTTCGGCACTAGGATCTCCGGTGATTTGGATCACGACGAGTACGACTCCTTCAACCCCGTTCTCTTGAACGCTTCCGCTTAGCAATCTACAAGGGTATGTAGATGCACTCTCCTTCCCCTCGTTGCTGGTTTCTCCATAGACAGATCTTGGTGACACGTAGGAAAATTTTGAATTTCTGCTACGTTCCCCAACAAGACCCTGACTTAGAGGAGGACAAACCGGGGAAAGGGAAAAAGAACGGCAACACCAAGGGGCAGCAACATAATCCGGCAGGCCATGGCAATAATGGTAAACGCAAGGCCGACAACAGTTTGGACTTTGTGGCTAACACCAATGCTCAGGAGAATGGTCAGCGCCGTAAGGGCAAGCAGCCCCAGAGAGGCGGAGGTTCAGGCCCCAATTTGGAGCGCGTGTTAAATCAACCCTGTCCAAAGCATGGATCCAAGGAGATGCCGGCATCGCATCTTTGGAAGGATTGTTATATCATGCGAGATTTCAAGAACTCCAATATGTTTCAGTACGATAATGGCCCGCCCGGTGGTTCAGGAGGTGGTTTCCACGGGCCGGGTTACGGGGGTGGTAGTTCCGGTTCAGGATTTCAGGGCAATCAAACCGAACACATCAATCAAGGGCACCAAGGCAACCAGGGAGGTTACAACCATCAGGGGAACCAGCAGCAGCAGCAGTCAGGTTATCAGAGCAATCCTAAGCAGTTAAATGGGGGGCAATATCATGTCTTCACCACTAGCTTGTGTAAACGTGATCAGAAGCTTCATAAGAGGGCAGTGAACTCTGTTGAACCGACAGTGCCTCAGTATTTACGCTGGTCTGAGCAACCCATTTTATGGAGTAGAGAGGATCACCCGCCCCGGGTTGACAATCTGGGTCATCTGGCATTGGTGGTGGCCCGTCAAGTTGGGGGATATAAGTTCACTAAGGTACTCATGGATGGGGGAAGTAGTATCAACATCCTCTATTATGATACCTTCTGTCGTATGGGGTTGACAGATAAGAATCTTAAACCGTCAAACACCATTTTCCATGGTGTGGTGCCTGGTAAGTCTACATATCCAGTGGGCAAGATAGCCTTAGCGGTGGCTTTTGGAGATGATCATGATTCAAGATCAGAAACATTGACTTTTGAGGTGGTAAAAATCAAAAGTCCGTATCATGCTTTGTTCGGGCGACCGACTTATGCTAAGTTCATGGCAAGGCCGTGTTATGTTTACCTGCAGCTTAAAATGCCAGGTCATAAGGGGACCATCACAGTACATGGGAGCAGGAAGATCACTTTGGAATGTGAGGAAGGTGATGCAGCTTATGCTGAGTCGGTTTGTGCCACGGAGGAGCTGAAGTTTTATAAAGACCAAGTTGATCCGGCAGATATGACTTCTTTGAAAAAGCCAACTACGGAGCACGATCCGGCGTTGAAGTTTAAATCGGCCATAGATACTAAGATGGTTGATTTTGTTCCTGGCGATTCATCCAAACAGTTCAGTATCAGCGCTAACTTGGATCCCAAATAGGAAAGCGCTCTCATCGAGTTCATCCGTGAGAACCGGGACATCTTTGCATGGAAACCTTCTGACATGCTAGGTGTACCGAGGGAACTCGCTGAGCACACAC
Source organism: Triticum aestivum (assembly GCF_018294505.1). Lineage (NCBI taxonomy): Eukaryota > Viridiplantae > Streptophyta > Magnoliopsida > Poales > Poaceae > Triticum > Triticum aestivum. The sequence goes on along the minus strand of NC_057806.1, from coordinate 545,769,927 downwards.
TTAATGTTGATCCTAAGTTTAAACCAATCCGACAGTTTCTCCGCCGCTTCAATGAAGAAAGGCGCAAGGCTATTGGTGAAGAGGTAGCTCGGTTGTTGGCCGCAGGGTTTATCGTGTAGGTTTTTCACCCAGAGTGGTTGGCTAATCCGGTGCTGGTTCTTAAGAAGAACGGTACTTGGCGTATGTGTGTGGATTACACAGACTTGAACAAAGCTTGCCCTGCAGACCCCTTTGCCCTCCCTCGTATTGATCAGATCATTGATGCTACGGGGGTTGTGACCGTTTGTGTTTTCTAGACGCTTATTCTGGTTATCATCAGATCAAAATGGCAGTTAAGGACCAGGAGAAGACAACTTTCATAACTCCCTTTTGAGCCTTCTGCTATGTCTCCATGCCCTTTGGGCTCAAAAGTGCCCAAGCGACTTATCAACGCTGTGTTCAGAATTGTCTTCATAAGAAGATTGGGCGCAATGTTCATGCGTATGTGGATGATATTGTGATAAAGTCTAGGAAGGAGGAAACATCGATAGATGATTTGAGAGAAACCTTTGACAACCTCCGGGTTTACAAGATGATGCTCAATCCGGAAAAGTGTGTCTTTGGTGTTCCGGCAGGCAAACTCTTGGGTTTTCTGGTGTCAAATAGAGGCATTGAGGCTAATCCGGAAAAATTTCAGCAATTACATCTTTGGCTAAACCGGCGTGTATCAATGACGTTCAACGTTTGGCCGACCGGATTGCGGCTTTGAGCCGGTTTATCAGTCGTCTTGGGGAGAAGGCTATCCCTTTATATCAGATGCTCAAGAAATTAGATGATTTTTTTCTGGAGCGAGGCGGCTGATAAAGCATTTGAGGATCTGAAGAGGCAGTTAGCTGAACCGCCTGTGCTTGCAGCCCCGATCGATAAAGATCCATTGTTGCTATATGTGGCTACTAATGCCCGAGCTGTTAGCGTGGCTATTGTGGTGGAACACAAGGAAGCTGGAAAGGAATATCCGCTTCAATGGCCGGTTTATTATATCAGTGAAGTGCTCATTGAGTCAAAGTAGATGTATCCACATTGGCAGAAGCTGGTGTATGGAGTGTTTATGGCAAGCCGGAAGCTTAAAAATTATTTTCAGGGTCATCCTATCACAATGGTCAGTTCAGACCCTCTGGGAGATATCATTCAAAACAGAGAAGCAACTGGCCGGATTGCCAAATGGGCTATTGAGCTTGGACCTCACGGGCTCAAATACATACCTCACACATCAATTAAATCCCAAGCACTCATGGACTTCATCAATGATTGGACAAAATTGCAGGCACCAGAGGAAAAGCCAGATAACACATATTGGACTATTCACTTTGATGGATCCAGGCAGTTGGAGGGCTCGGGGGCTAGAGTCATACTAACTTCCCCATGAGGTGACAAGTTTTGTTATGTCCTCCGTTTAATGTTCCCTTGTACTAACAATGCAGCTGAATATGAGGCCTTGCTCCACGGTCTTCGGATGGCTAAGGAGATGAACTTAAGCCGGGTTAAGTGTTTTGGGGATTCAGATCTGGTGGCCCAACAGGTGTCTGGCACTTGGGATTCTAAAGACCCACTCATGGCTGCATATCGACGAGAGGTGGACACAGTGGCTGGTCACTTCAAGGGTTATCAGGTGGACCATATAGACCGGCGAAAGAATGAAGCGGCGGACGCTTTAAGCCGCCTTGGTTCTCAGCGTAAACCGGTCCCACCAAATGTCTTTCTTGACGTGCTGCATAATCCGTCGGTCAAAGTACCAATAGAGGAGGAGTTGGCTATTCCTGACCCGGAGGCTCAATTGGTGGCAGCTTTGCATGTCATACCGGATTGGACAATCCCATACCTGGCTTACATGAACCGGGGCGAGTTACGAGAGGATGAAACCTCGGCCCGGCAGATAATCCGGCGTTCCAAATTGATGACTATACTCAACGGAGAATTACATCATTACAGTGTCTCAGGGGCAATTCAGCGTTGTGTTTCTCCTCAAGAGGGTTGTGAGATTTTGCGAGAAATCCATGAAGGGGATTGTGGTCATCACGCCGGTTCAAAGTCCTTGGTGGCTAAAGCTTTTCGCCACGGTCTCTATTGGTTAACAACTCATGCTGATGCTGAGGATTTAGTCAAACGATGTGGCGATTGTCAAAAATTTGCACGTCGTGCTCATATTCCGGTTCAGGAGTTGAGGATGATTCCAATAACATGGCCGCTTGCGACTTGGGGGCTTGATATGGTTGGACCCTTTAAGCGCTCCAAGGACAAAAAGACCCACTTGTTAGTGGCAGTGGACAAGTTCACCAAATGGGTGGAAGCAGAGCCATTCAGTAAGTGTGATGCGGCCATGGCGGTTCAGTTCATCAAAAAGGTGATATTCCGGTTTGGCTTTTCACACAGTATTATAATGGATAATGGTACTAATCTGTCAAAGGGAGAGATGGAGGAATTTTGCCAACGTGAGCACATCCGGCTTGATATAGCATCGGTGGCTCACCCCCAATCCAATGGACAAGCGGAGAGGGCAAATCAAGAAATTTTGCGAGGTATTAAACCCCGGCTTATGGTTCCTTTGAAGCCGACACCGGGTTGTTGGGTGGAGGAATTACCTTCTGTGTTATGGAGCATCAACACCACACCTAACAGATCTACGGGTTACACACCTTTCTTCATGGTTTATGGAGCGGAGGCGGTTCTTCCTAGTGACATCCGTCACGACTCGCCCCGTGTGACGGCTTATGTTGAAGCTGATAATGAGAAGGCACGTCAGGATTCTCTGGACCTGTTAGATGAGGAGCGTGATCTTGCAGCAGCATGTTCGGCGATTTACCAACAAGATCTCCGACGTTATCACAGTCGCCGGGTTAAGACCAGAACTTTTCAAGAAGGCGATCTGGTGCTCCGGCTCATCCAGGATCAGACTGATATGCACAAGTTATCCCCACCTTGGGAAGGACCTTTTGTGGTCAGCAAGAATCTGCACAACGGGTCATACTACCTCATTGATGTTCAAGAGCACAAAAACTCACGTAAATCGGAGGAGGAGACCAAGCGGCCATGGAATATAGCTCTTCTTTGGCCTTACTATACTTAAGCCACAAGCTTCTTCATATGTACATATTTATGGCAATCTATATATTATATAATAAACCGGAGCCTCGAATAAAGCAGGGTCTCTGTTCTTTTTACATCATGTGTGTGCCTACAAGAGTTTCTACTGACAAAGCAAAGTTTTGTTAAACCGGTCTCTGCAGCCGCACAGATACAAAGAAATATCACTAGGGGGCTTGGTTGTTGTCACATCATAGCTACACCTCTTGATCGGTTTAAACACCACAAAGGGATTTCACTAGGGGGCTTGGTTGTTATCACACCATAGCTACACCACTTGATGGGCGTTAGCCACAAAGGAAATTAGGTGGGGCCAAAGAGAGTGTTGCACAAAGCACAAACTCAAACATGGGCACCCACTGAGCACAGCTCACAAAGTTACTTGGGGGCTCTTTGTGCAAAGCAACAAAGAGTTTGAAAGGACCCTTGTAATTGGCTATCAAGCCACGGCTTGGAAGCTTGGTGTATTCACCTAAAACCCTGGGTTAACCTGCCTTCATCAAGTAAGCCACTCCTCTCCAGGTAATCCTGGTATGACCCGCCGAACGTTTGACAAGTCAATCTTATACAGACCCCGAACTAGTCAAAGTTAAAACGACGATTGGTTAATTGGAGGCCCATCTTAAAAGGCTTTGTTAAATTGTTTAACTCAGGCCTGGCAGCCCATGAAAAGCCTCGATTTGGAGCCCGGAAGCTCGTAAAAAGCCTCGCATATTTCTTTTTTGAGTCCTATTTGCTAAGTTTTTCGCCTTTATTGAGGTTCCTAATGTCTTCTGATAAACCGGTGTCCTTGACCCGGCTTGGCTTTCAACTACAAGTTGTCAGTACAAGATCAGTTATAAACCGATGTTCATTACCCTGGTCTGGTTTTGACTAACAAGTCGTCAGTGTTATAAGAAAAACCCGGTGTTTATCATATCCCGGTACGGTTTATTATCATAATCCGACAAATTAAGGACGGAGTTATCACTGCTCCGGATTGGTGTTTACACCTTTACCATACAAGTAGTTGGTCAGCCAACGAGGTATGTTGCACATGCTATTTTTTATATACAAACTTTGATTATCCATCCAAGTATTGTCTATTCTTGGGCATCATGACCCGTCCAGTGGTAAACCACTAGGACACTTTTCAAGTTCTTGTATCCAGGAACACAACTCATCATGGGTTATGCATAAATAGATCCCAAAAGGTGGAGCAAGTTTTCACATTATCAAAGCATCACAAAACATGCTCGATGGCATGACAGATAAAGGAGTTTTTGCTATCCTATTACATGAAGCTTCCAAACGGCTCCAATTGAATAGTTGTTTTTAAGCATTGGCACACAATAGCTGGTAAACCGACTGCCAGTTTAAGACACTTCATCTGGACGGTTTGACGGTTGAGGGTCAGTTGGTGTGATCACTTCTTCTTCATCCCTCCCCAGACGCTGGAAATCAACCGTTGACCAATCGATTCCAGTTAAAGCTTGAAACACGACTTTTTCATGGATAAGGCTAGAGGGGTTAATGTCAGGAGCGTAAGTATGCTTATGGATTGGAGGCACAAGTTCTTCGACTTCATGGATTTCAGCAGGCTGTCTCTTCCCTTCAGCGTCATAAGCCAGTTGGAAATGAGACAATTCCGTGTCCTCTGCCAGTTTGCTGGCTATTGGCCACATTTCTTTGGTCAGCCTTCGGAGATCATCATTGTCAAAGTTTGAACCATCCTCCTTCACACCTGGATATCCTTAATGATGTCCTCCGCTTCAAGATCTGGAATCCATGCCTTGGCTCGGATTAGTGTGGTTAATGCTCCTGCTCTTGTAGCTGCCTTCTTCAGTTCGGTAATCCGGGCTGGTAACATGGCCAGCTTCTGAAGAGTTTCCTTTATCAGTGATGGCGCCGGTTTATTGTAAGCCGCAGTGAAAATAGCACGCTGGGACCTAGAGTACAGCTGTTCAATCAAGGTATAAGCCGCTTTAAGCTTCATCCGCATATCTGTGCCCAGATGAGCAATACGAGTGCCTGTCATGGTTTAAAATCAGCACTCTGATAAATGATAAGGTTTCATGAATTGGACAAACTGCATAAGGAGATACTTACCAAAGACAGCGGAAGTCATGGCGTTGATTTACCGCTTCAAACCAGTTAGTTCATCTGTAACTGATTTCAGGGCTGCTTCGGCATCCTCAGCTCTTTTCGTTAAACCGGCCTTCTCAGTTTCCCAGTCAGCACGATCTTTGTTAAAAGACTATTTTAGCTTTTCCATTGCTGCCAGGGCTTTGGTCAGTTCCTCTTTGGCTTTCGCAGCCTCTGCTTGTTGGGACTTCACGTTCTCTTGCAAATCAGCGGTTCGGGCATCTCTATTGCTTAGTTCGGCCTGCAATAGTGAATATATGTCAATAACAGGATATATATTTTCTAAGCACAAAGCGTATAACAAGTTATGCACTTCATACTTGGGGGCTAATGCCTATTTGCTCTAATTCACTACATCTTTTATAAGTCTCCAGAACAATGCAAGCATTATCCTTGACACTTGGGGGCTAATGTACATCTGTTCAAAATGGATATATGGATTAAAACCTGGATTACCTTGCAAAGCTAATCCGGCCTTTGGGGGCTACGCTGAGGAAAGCTATATAATTACATTGGTAAAGTATCGGTCTTGGTTTTCACTAAGGACCTGGCATTTTGAGGGTCAGTGGGAGAGACTTAAAGTGTTACAAAGACCCGGTTTATGATTAACATCATAATACGGCCCTTGGGGGCTACTTGGGTTAGCACTTCAACTTTGGAATCAAGAAGTAAAGGGAGATGAAAATACCTCATAGCGTTCCTTCATCAGGTTTACCAAACCGGCTTCATAGTCACGGTTTGAGTGTAGACGGTTTAAGAAACCGGAGTGAAGTTCTTCAACATTGAGATGGGCATAACTTGATAAGTCAGTATTCCATTTGCTCTTTTCCCTAGCAGCACACTCTTCTTTGGCACTATGTTAGGCCAAGATTACGGGATAGCCAAGAGAGCTGTGGCCCATGCCAGTAATGATAACATCATCTCCTTGGCCTTCAGTGGTTTTTGTGGGTGATGACGGAGTCTCAGTACCTCTCACCGGACTAGCCCGGTTTGGAGCTGTCGGTTCAGTATCAGGCACGGCAGGATCAGCTTTTGGTGGTTCATCAGTATTCCGGTCTTGAAGGTGCGGTTCATCAGAGGACCCTCCGGTTCACGAGTTTGGTCCGGTTCACCTATTTGCTCTTCTTCAAAAACTGCCTGGTCTTCTGACGGATTGTTGACCCGAGCTTTCTTGCTGGGTCTGGCTTTGGCTCTGCAAAAAAAAATTAAAAGAGGTTTAGCATCTTATTTAAGATTTGCAACGCATTGGAAGAAAGGGTTTGAAAGCTTACCCAACCATAGTTTTGAGAGGAGGGAGTTGGGTTGCTGTCGACTCGCCAGAGGATGAGGGAGGTGTCACCTGATAATTTGAATCGGACGGATTAAGAGGTTGTCTGAAATAATCTTCCTTGGGATAAGAATTGTCAGAAGTAGGAGTGACCTTAGACCGGCGCTTCCGAATCGGGGTATTAGGTAAACGGGCCGAAGTAACCTATTGGCCACTGTGCCGGGTTGTCCGGTGAGCTTCATGCTGCTGTGTCTTCAAAATAAATGTTGGATCCAAGTAAGCAAGAGGATGAGAAAAGCTTACTTTCCGGACTGCTGGACGGGTTTTTTGTGTTGGTATAGAGTCTGAACCAGAGGAAAGGGTAATTACCTCTACATCATTAGCCTGGCTGCCTTCTACATCCTCCTGATAAAGATCATTGTTAATGAGGTGCATGAAAAGGGAGCCAAGTGAGTCAAGTTCTGCCTCAACTTACGGATCATCTGCATATTCATCAAGCTCCATGCTGATCCGGTCAGCCATTTTCCGCTTTGAGGTACACTTGTCAGCTTTGGTTTTGGGTCGGGATGGCTTTGCCGCTTTATCTGCGGATTTCCGTTTCCAGAAGGGATCATCACCCTGTTCACACACAAACAGAGGAAGGTTCACAAGTTGAACAAATCAAAAGATATCAAAGATAAAAAGGAAGCATTGTGCTTACAGCAGGCGGTTTATTCTGAGTGTAGAAGGGGCTCAAGCCGGTTTGGCGACAGACTGATTCCGGTTCATTCAAAATTTTCTTAACGCTTTCAGTGACCTCTTCATCGGTTACCTGAATGTTGATGTGGCATTGGGGGTCTTCAACCTCACCGGTATACTCACACATTAAACCAGGGCGGCAGCTTAGTGGCAAGACGCTCCATGATATCCAGCAACGCACAAAATCAACGGCTGTTAAACCATTGGCCATAAAGGCCTGGAGCTTGGCGAGTTGAGGGGCATATTTGGCCCGTTCCACAGAGCTTAAACATTGTGGAAGTGGATGAGTGTTGGAAAGCCGGTGATCACGATAGCCTGGAAGAGGGTTTTCATCTTCAGGGGAGGTATCTATGTAGTCGAACCAAGTCTGGTTCCATTCCTTAGGGTGACTGTGCAATTTGACATGAGGGAATTGAACTTCCTTCCGCTTTTGAATAGAAACACCACCAAGTTCAGTGTTGGGACCATTTACAAATTCTGTACGCCGGTTCAGATGAAAGAAGTCCCGGAACAGCTCAACAGTCGGTTCTTCTTGTAAGTACACTTCACAGAAGACCTGGAAGTTGCATAGATTGGATATCGAGTTGGGTCCGATATCTTGAGGATGGAGTTGGAAACTGGCAAGCACATCTCGGTAAAACTTTGACCCTGGCGGTTTGAAACCACGACCTATGTGGTGGACAAAGACTACAACCTCACCCTGCCTCGGGGTTGGAGGGTTTTCTGTTCCTGGAACTCGCCATCGAATTTCAGTTTTCTTAGGCAAGGTGTCGATGCTGACCATTCCGTTCAACTATTCCTCGGTGACTTGGAACAAGCCCAATTGCAAGCGGAAAACTGTTTGGCCATTGTGAAACAAAAAGCTGGTAAAGAAATGTCAGTTTACAAATCATTCACGATGGTACGCGAGATGCAGTGGAATAAAAATATACAGGTATGTCAAATTGCATAAATCGGAGATTAATACAATAGTGAATGACAAGGTAATATTGTTAAACCGGACTATTACAATCAACGTAAAGAAGGTTTGCCGGTTTACTAGGGGACTAATGGTATGATATAGATTATTTTTACAAAGGTAAACCGCCTAGATGGTAAAGAGGATACAGATCTAAGGCGAAGAGGGTTAAATAAGGTAAAAACAGGTTTCACAGGATCACAGAGGCATTTTGGATCTATCACAAGTCAGGAAAAGAAAAAGATTTAGACCTAAAAATTTGGTCTCGAAGCAGTTCATGACAACACATATCAAGGTTCTTTTTTATGCGCATAAAGGCTTGATTTAAAACAAACAAGAAGGGGAGCTCTAGAACTATCACACGGAGCGTATCAAGCCTAAGGTCTACTGTCTAAAGACTGGTGAAAAATGAGAAAGGAACACCATGAACTTGCGGGAACCCTAATGGATCTAGAAAGGAAGGAGGGAAGGACTTACTGCGGCCGTGGAAGCATCGGAGGTGTGCTGCGGGGCTCTGGTACGAACAGGTTGATGCAGCGGCCGGCGGTGAGGCAGAGGTGAGGCTTGACGATGGCGGCGACGCTCAAGTGCGGAGGCGTCGCGAGGAAGAAGAAGGGATGAAGGGGCAACAGAAAGAAAAGAAAGGGGTCCTCTGCCTCTATTTATAAGGGTAAAGAGATAAGCGACAGGCGCGGGAATCGAGGAGCCCAAAAATGGATAGATAACGAGATTGTTGCCTCGATCGTTGGATGCTCATTAATAAAGGGTATCTCCGGCTTTAATGAACAGGATGATGTCATGATGGTTTACTACAAATCTGGAGGATGATGTCACGACAGTTTACAAGATCTATGCCAAGATGAAAAGGGAGGAATTTTTCTAAGTATTGAAGATTGACATGAACAAATTCAAATCAATCTGGGGCCTAATGTTGGGGATATTACTATTGGACGTAAACCGGCCACGAGTAACCGGATTAGCTTTATGAAGATTAGAAGCCCATGAAGACGTAAGAATGACGGCGCTTTATGAAGGCCCAAGGCCCAGAGGCGAGTTAAGGCGTGTAGATGTAAACCGACCTAATTATGTAACTTGCATTGTAAGATAGGAAGTGTAGAGACCGAACCAGACACATTTATGATCCAGCTGCGGGACTCTGTAAACCGGCGGGCGTCAACCTATGTATATAAAGGGACGACCCGGCCGACAGTGGTTTAGGGACGACAGACAATAATTCGAGAGCCAGACAAAGTGGATTCGCTCCCTGGTCTTCGAAACCCTAGCAATACCAATCACAACTAGACGTAGGCTTTTACCTTCATCGAAGGGGCCGAACTAGTATAAACTCCCGTGTCCCCTTGTCCGGTTTAACCCCTTTAAGCTAACCCGTTGCAATGGCTCCACGACTAAGTCCTTTCATGAGGACATCTGCCGTGACAAACCCACGATACCCTGCCCACCTCAAGGCCCGCACAATGTCTTTGTGAATACCCATTTCTCTCCTTAGGTTTGTTTTCTCTCAATATCTGACACACACACACACACAGAGAGAGAGAGAGAGACACACGCAGCACAACACACACACACACACACACTCCCCCGAGTACACAATTCATCCCCATCCAAGGTTATACGGCGACCACTCTCGCTTGTGCTTCTTTGCACCCCAACATGCACAACACCTTAATCTTCAAAGAGGGCATCGAGCAGATCGAAGACGGCGACCACACCGCGCTAGAGAATGTGGGGTCATTTGGAAGCAGGGTGATGTGACGATGGCTGACTGACTCCTCCCCCACCCTCTCTCTCTCTTGCACAAAATTACCAATCCCTCTCTCCCCCGCACAAAATTGTCAATCCCTCAACCCACGAGATCCTTCCCCTCTCGTCCATGTTTTTCCAGCTCTCTCATCAAACATGTTGTCTCTTCTCCTTCCACGTATACAGAATCCAGATGCACACGCATCTCATGTATATTACATGTATCCATCTTTCTCATAGACCTAACTTCTTCCTCTCTCTTTCTCTCTCTATCTCTCTCTCTCACTCTCTCTCCCTCTCTCTCTGTCTCGTTAGGTTTGTCTCCTACTCTCTCATCCACATACATACAATCTTATAACTATGCTCAATTCTGTCAATTGCTCAACAGTAATTTGTTCACCCACCGTAGAATACTTATGCTCTCGAGAGAAGCCACTAGTCAAACCTATGGCCCCCGGGTCTATCTTCATCATATTAATCTCCCAATACTTAGTTCTTTCCTTTGCTTTTTTACTTTGCTTTTATTTTACTTTGCATCTTTATCACAAAAATACCAAAAATATTATATTATCATATCTATCAGATCTCACTCTCGTAAGTGGCCATGTAGGGATTGACAACCCCTTATCGCGTTGGTTGCGAGGATTTATTTGTTTTGTGCAGGTACGAGGGACTGGCGCATAGCCTCCTACTGGATTGATACCTTGGTTCTCAAAAACTGAGGGAAATACTTATGCTACTTTGCTGCATCATCCCTTCCTCTTCGGGGAAAACCAACATAGTTCTCAAGAGGTAGCAAGAAGGATTTCTGGCGCCGTTGCCGGGGAGGTCTACGCAAAAGTCAATATACCAAGTACCCATCACATACCCTTATCTCCCGCGTTACATTATTTGCCATTTGCCTCTCGTTTTCCTCTCCTCCACTTCACCCTTGCCATTTTATTCGCCCTCTCGCTCTATCCTCCCTCTCTTTCTCTATTTGCCTTTTTTTGCCCGCTTGCTTTTTGTTTGCTTGTGCGTTAGTTCGTTTGCTTGTCGTTATGGCTAGTCCCTTATCTTCTCCGTTGTCCCCTGAGTTCGAAATCTTTCACTTCAAACAAAGACTAGGAGAAAACTTAAAAGATGCCTGGTTGAGAATAATGGAGTCTTGTCGTAATTGTACCTCTGAAATAAACTTGAGAATTTTGCTTCGCAATTTTTATGTTGGATTAAATATGTCTCATAGATAACTCTTGGATTGTGTTTCCAAAGGCAATTTTATTGAAATCGATCCCCATATTGCGCTTGAAATTATAGAAGGTATAGTGGGAACACTACCTCAACAAAAGGGACCTGATCCTACTCAGGAAGAGACGCAAGTTTTTGAATTTTTTTGTGAAGTTACTAAAATTTTACAGAAGTCTCTTGAACCTCTTAAGAACATTAGTGGAAATATTCACCGCATGAATATGTTGATTACCCTTTGTAATAAGCAGTAGGATTCGTTAGATCTAAAAATTTCAGAATATGAAGGGAAATGTAAAGAACCTCCCGGATTCGAGTTTGATTCCGCTAAAAAGTTGAAAACTAAAGATGGCAATACCTAGATCTATCCTTGCTTGTTATGCCTAGCTAGGGGCGTTAAACGATAGCGCTTGTTGGGAGGCAACCCAATTTTATTTTTATTCCTTGCTTTTTGCTACTGTTTAGTAATAAATAATTTATCTAGCCTCTTTTTAGGTTGTGTTTTTTGTGTTTAATTAGTGTTTGTGCCAAGTAGAACCATTGGGAATACTTGGGGAAAGTCTTGTTACACTTGCTGTAAAAAACAGAAACTTTAGTGCTCACGAGAACTGCTGCCATTTTTATTTGAAAAGTGATATTTAGTTAATTATTTTTGCAGATGATTAATATATAAATTCCTCACGTCCATAAATTTATTTTAGAATTTTTGGGGTTCCAGTTCTTGCGCTAGCTACAGATTACTACAGACTGTTCTGTTTTTGACAGATTCTGTTTTTCGTGTGTTGTTTGCTTATTTTGATGAATCTATGGCTAGTAAAATAGTTTATAAACCATAGAGAAGTTGGAATACAGTAGTTTTAACACCAATATAAATAAAGAATGAGTTCATTACAGTATCTTGAAGTGGTCTTTTGTTTTCTTTCGCTAACGGAGCTCACGGGATTTTCTACTTTGAGTTTTGTGTTGTGAAGTTTTCAAGTTTTGGGTAAAGATTTGATGGATTATGGAACAAGGAGTGGAAAGAGCCTAAGCTTGGGGATGCCCATGGCACCCCCAAGATAAACTAAGGACACCTAAAAGCCAAAGCTTGGGGATTCCCCGGAAGGCATCCCCTCTTTCGTCTACTTCTATCAGTAACTTTACTTGGAGCTATATTTTTATTCACCACATGATATGTGTTTTGCTTGGAGTGTCTTGTATGATTTGAGTCTTTACTTTTTAGTTTACCACAATCATCCTTGCTGTACACACCTTTTGAGAGAGCCATACATGATTTGGAATTTGTTAGAATACTATGTGCTTCGCTTATATCTTTTGAGTTATATAGTTTTGCTCTAGTACTTCACTTATATCTTTTAGAGCACGGTGGTGGATTTGTTTTATAGAAACTATTGATCTCTCATGCTTCACTTAGATTATTTTGAGAGTCTTAAATAGCATGGTAATTTGCTTAAAATCCTAATATGCTAGGTATTCAAGATTAGTAAAATTTTCTTATGAGTGTTTTGAATACTAAGAGAAGTTTGATGCTTGATGATTGTTTTGAGATATGGAGGTAATAATATCAAAGTCGTGCTAGTTGAGTAGTTGTGAAATTGAGAAATGCTTGTGTTGAAGTTTGCAAGTCCCGTAGCATGCACGTATGGTAAACATTATGTAACAAATTTGAAACATGAGGTGTTATTTGATTGTCCTCCTTATGAGTGGCGGTCGGGGACGAGCGATGGTCTTTTCCTACCAATCTATCCCCCTAGGAGCATGCGCGTAGTGCCGAGGTTTTTGATGATTGGATTTTTGCAATAAGTATGTGAGTTCTTTATGACTAATGTTGAGTCCATGGATTATACGCATTCTCACCCTTCCATCCTTGCTAGCCTCTTCGGTACCGTGCATTGCCCTTTCACACATTGAGAGTTGGCGCAAACTTCGCCGGTGCATCCAAACCCCGTGATATGATACGCTCTTTCACACATAAACCTCCTTATATCTTGCTCAAAACAGCCACCATACCTACCTATTATGGCATTTCCATAGCCATTCCGAGATATATTGCCATGCAACTTTCTACCATTCCGTTTATCATGACACATTCATTATTGTCATATTGCTTAGCATGATCATGTAGTTGACATAGTATTTGTGGCAAAGCCACCATTCATAATTCTTTCATACATGTCACTCTTGGTCCATTGCATATCCCGGTACACCGCGGGAGGCATTCATATAGAGTCATCTTTTGTTCTAGTATCGAGTTGTAATCATTGAGTTGTAAAATAAATAGAAGTGTGATGATCATCATTTTCTAGAACATTGTCCCAAGTGAGGAATTATAAAAAAAGAGAGAAAGGCCATATAAAAAAAGAGAAAAGGCCAAATAAAAAAATGAGAGAAAAAGAGAAGGGACAATGCTACTATCATTTGCCACACTTGTGCTTCAAAGTAGCACTGTAATCTTCATGATAGAGAGTCTCTTGTTTTGTCACTTTCATATACTAGTGGGAATTTTCATTATAGAACTTGGCTTGTATATTCCAACAATGGGCCTCCTCAAGTGCCCTAGGTCTTCGTGAGCAAGCAAGTTGGATGCACACCCACTTAGTTTCTTTTGATGAGCTTTCATACACTTATAGCTCTAGTGCATCCGTTGCATGGCAATCCCTACTCCTTGCATTAATGATAACCCACAAGTATAGGGGATCGCAACAGTTTTCGAGGGTAAAGTATTCAACCGAAATTTATTGATTCGACACAAGGGGAGCCAAAGAATATTCTCAAGTATTAGCAGTTGAGTTGTCAATTCAACCACACCTGGAAACTTAGTATCTACAGCAAAGTATTTAGTAGCAAAGTAATATGATAGTAGTGGTAACGGTAGCAAAAGGTAACAGTAGTAAAAGTAATGTTTTTGGTATTTTGTAGTGATGATAGCAATAGCAACGGAAAAGTAAATAAGCGAAGAAAAATATATGGAAAGCTCGTAGGCAATGGATCGATGATGGAGAATTATGCCAGATGCGATTCATCATGTAACAGTCATAACCTAGGGTGACACAGAACTAGCTCCAGTTCATCAATGTAATGTAGGCATGTATTCCGAATATAGTCATACATGCTTATGGAAAAGAACTTGCATGGCATCTTTTATCCTACCCTCCCGTGGCAGCGGGGTCCTTACTGTCGTGGTTCTAACTCTGACAGTGATGTAGGGGGTATGTATGGAGAGGCTAGATCTCAGCTATTGGGAAGTTGTAAACACACCAAGATGTACGATTTTAGGCCCTTCGCGGAGGAAGTAACAGCCCTACGTCTCGGTGCCCGGAGGCGGTCGACTGGATTACTGGCGTGTGAATAACAGGGGTGCGAACCCTTCATACTGAGGAGGGGGGTGGCTTATATAGAGTTTGCCGGCCCCCTCCTGCCCTCAGTAATGCAGGGTTTAAGATACATTTAAGGTTGGGTGTTACCGGTAACGCCCTTAATAAAGTGTGATAATGACCATAAAGACTACTTAATAGCCGACCGTTTGCCTGCGGAGTGACTCTAGGTCTCCTGGCAGTCGAGTGGTTGGCAGTCGAGTGTCTTGAACCCGTCGAGTGGGATACCTTCAAGTCGATTGAAAGGTGACTTCTCCTAGGGATGTCCCAGGGCAGGGCTCTTTGGACAGGCCCGTGCCCCTACCCTAGGTACATGGCTTCATCATTAGCCCCCGAATGGATCGAGGTTAGAGTGGGGAAAGAGTTGGAGATCTTTCCGACCGGTTCTTTGGGCTACGTGAGCGCCTCGTCTTGGGCCAACCGTCACGGATGACGTCATCAACCTCTTTCAGTCGCCTTGCTCCATTCCAGGCCTTTCGTCGAGTGAATTTCTTTATGTGTGACATACCGAGTGTCAGCGCGAGCGGGGTCTTCTGTTTTAGCAAGTTGTTCTGCGGCCCGCGGGTGTCACGGGATTTAGATTTCGGGAAGTGCGCGGGACGGGAGCGGCCGCAGTAATCGGAAGTGATAAAGTGGAAGCTCCTCGATCCTCACGTCGCCTTTTTCGCCACGTACTGCGCGCGCGTCTGTTGCGGATTTGACTGGATAGCCTGGGCCTACCAGTCAGCCACTCAGGAGCGGCCCCTTATAAGTTGCCGGCTTGGGGTTTCCAAACAGTGCGCTTCCTTCTTCCTCTCTCCCTTCGCGAGTTCCTCTGCCACCTCCGTTCTCACCCTAGCGCCGCGGGTCCGTGCAAGATTTGCCGGCGACGATGGCGAAGGAAAAGACATCCGCCCTGGAGCGCGCGAAGAAGGCGGCAGCGCAGGGGAAAGGGAAGAGGTCCGCGCAGGGCGGATCCTCCTCAAGGTCTGCTCTGCCCTGAGGCTGGATCCAAGGCGACTGGATGCCGTCGGTGATCCGGCAAGAAGATCTCGATGACATGGTCGAGGGGGGGGGGGTCATTCCCCACGAAGCCGCGCGTCTCCCGGGGAGAGAGATCGAACCTCAGCCCCGCGACGGTGAGTGCGTGCTCCTAGCCACTCATGTCGACCGCGGGTTTTCTCTGCCACCCCATCCTTTTTTCCGGAGCTTCCTGAACTTCTTCGGAGCGCAGCTTCACCACTTCACTCCCAACTCCATCGTATACCTTGCTGCTTTCATTTCCATGTGTGAGGGTTTCTTGGGTTGCCGCCCCCATTGGGGTCTCTTCAAGCACATCTTTACCTGTCGTTCTCAATCGGTCAAGAAGGCCAAGTCGAGTGATGAAAGGACGCAGGTGATCCAGCTGTGCGGGGGCCTGGCGATCCAGACGAGGGGAAAGAGTTGTTTTCCATCTATCACTTTCCCGGAGTCGGTCCGTGGCTGGCAGGCGACCTGGTTCTACTGTCAAGACCAGGCGACCCCAGGACAGTCAACTGGTCTCCCCCCTTTCTCAGTCGACCGAGCTGAAAAACCTGCTTCTCTGAAAGTGGCACCTGAGGAAAGAGCCCAAGTCAAAGTGCTGGCCGGTCGAGTGGTTGAGCTTGTCCGTGAGGGCGTGACGGGCATGGATTTGCTGGAGGTCTTCCTCCGGAGGCGCATCCAACCGCTCCAGGCTCGTGACCACCCGATGTGGCTGTACTCGGGTCTTGACGACACCACTCGGATCCACCCGGAGGAGGTCACTGATGAGATGCTGGAGGGGTGGCTGTCGAGCATCACAGGAAACAAGGACAACCCTCGAGGAGCCAGGAGGGTAATTCCACTCGACAACTCGTACGACGTGGACCAGGTATGTCTCTATGCTCCTGACTGAGATCTTGTTTTTCTTCATTGGTCTTCTTTGAGTTGGTCGATTGACCTTTGTCTTGTCTGTTGTTTTTCAGGCGACTACTGAGATGTACTCGACGCCCAATGGGGCACAGGGGCCAACTGAGGAAGGGGAGGCGAGCGGAGGTGAGAGCAGGGACGATCAAGGCGAGTGGGAGTCCGACAGTGAAGGAGAGGGAGGCGACGACGTCGACTCCAGCGAAGAGGAGGAGGAGGAGGTTGAACCCCCCCGCCTGGAGGGGCGATCCAAGCTCACACACGATCCAGCGCGGGAGCGTGGTAGTGCGACTGCTCCTGTTGGGCAGTCGTCGAAACGCCCTCGGACCTCTTCTCCTACGCCGACTGGAAAGGCTCCCAAGCACCCGCGCGCAGCGCCGTCCAAGCCGCCCAAGGCTCTGCCCAAGATGAAGATGGCTGTCCCCACCATTTCTGGGTAATAATAAAACTTGTTTTCCTTTGTCGACCGTGGACGGATCCTTGGTTGATCCATTGAGCCAACCGACTGACTTTCGAGGCTTGCAATGCTGCTACTTCTGAGATCTCCGCCAAGGACGACGACCAAGAGATGGAGGATGCTGTTACCTCCAACCCTGGTACGATTACTGACGTTCCGCTTTGAGTCGACTAAACATTTATTGCAACCCTGGTCGATTGAACGTTTCCTTTGTAGCCCCTCCTCATGTTATAGACCTCCCGGATGACGACGACAACGGTCCGTTGAGAGTGAGGAGGCACAAGAGGGCGTCGGCTGACAAGACCTCCCAATCCGCTCCGACGTCCGAGGCCATGGCTCGGGATGGTGGTGACACCACTCGGGCTTCTGTGACCTTCGCCGTTCCTCTGGCGAGTGCGCGGCCCTCGTCATCGACTGCGGATCCTTCTTCGCTTTTTGCCGCATACCCCGTCCCTAAGGACCAAGCGACTGCTGCAAAAGAGGCTATACGTCAGGCGGGGATCATGATGGAGCAAGTGAAGTTGGCTCGGGAGGCCAGCCAAGCAGCTTATGACGCGAGCTCGGCTCTTCAGAGCAACGTCCAGGTCAGTCGACTCAACGTTTGGTCTGTTATGATATGCTGTTTGAAGAATCTCTTTTCCGAAGATCTTTGTATCTGTACACCCACTGGGTGTGTCTGCCAATTCTTGGATGAGTGGGGGCACGCTAAGTGCACCCACTGGGTGTAGTCCCCGAGACTACGGTGGACTGCGGGCAGTCGACTGTAGTCTTTATATTGTGTTGCTGTAGCTGTATTTCTTCATTCGGCCTGGTCAGGCCATGTCGAATGGGACTGTATCCGGTCGACTGTGGGCAGTCGACTTCTTCTTCTTTTTCTTTTTACAGTGGGGGCACGCTGAGTGCACCCACTGGGTGTAGTCCCCGAGACTATTGTCGAATGTTCTTGATTCGGCTGTAGTCTTAGAAGCGTCATCATTGTCTCTTGGTTGCTCGGAAGCAACTTGTCTTGGACGTCTGTCGACTGATTTTTCTTTTTACAGAAATCATGCGAACTTGTAGCTCGCTATACTGAGTTGGAGAATCACCAGATCCAGCTCAATCTTAACTTGAAGCTTGCTCAGGAGAATTTGAAGAAGGCGTAAGAAGAAGCAAAAGGTATGGCTGGTGAGGTTCTCCATTCTTAACGGATGGCTTTTCTTTCTTGTCCATTCTTGATGTTGGTTCCACTCGACGCGCCGCAGATAAACTGGAGGAAGCTCTAAAGAAGAAGGATCAAGACCTTGCAGAGGCACAGAAGGAGGCCTCGAGCAAAACGAAGCTCGCAGAAGAGAAACTGGCTTCGGTCAGAACTCTTGAACAGGAGAACTCCAGACTGAAAACTGCTCTCGAGACAGCTAATCGAGATGCCAGTCGACTGAAGAAAGAAAAGATGGCTCTGCATGACAAGGCGGGTGAGCTGGCGGGGAAGGTAAAAGATCTGGAGGCTTATCTCGGTGGACTCGCCAAGAAGCTGTTCGTCATGCTCGAAGGTAATTATTCCAACCCGACAGTCTTGTAGTTGCCGAGCTCGCGTACGGCCACTGTCTTATTCTTGAATCGTGTTTGCAGAATTCTGCCAGAGCTTTGAAGAGGAAACCAGTCGAGTGGAGCCAGGCTTGGATCCCGCCAATTCTCTCGTGAAGGATGAGGCTGCTATGAACGTGCTCCGACTGGAGTCTCGTGTTACCAGCGTTGTTGATTATCTTGCTCGGCTGAAGGTTGCAATGTCGCGGATCGACACATCACTCTGGCCCGGAATGACACTTCAGAACAACCTCGAGTCCCTGATGGTCCGACTGAATGAAGTCCCGGGTCAAGTGGCGGAATGGAAGAAATCTTCTGCTAGATGTGGTGCTGATGTCGCTCTGTCTCTGGTCCGCGTCCATTGCAAGGAGGCGCGAGAAGAAAAGCTGACCGCCATCCAAGTTGCCAATACCAAGAAGCACAACTTTCAGGACTTCATGGAGACTTTTATTGCTGCTGCCACTCGTATTGCAGACGGGATCGACTTGGACGAGTTCGTCGCCCCTTCCAGTCCTCCTCCTGAGGAATGAAAAACTTTTATGCTTCACTTTAAATTTGTCTCAGAATGCCGAGTGGATTTGTAACCGTTAAACTCCGCCGAGCCGAGGGCTTGAGTACTTTGATCTGAGGTCTGGGACCTTTTAGGCTTTATCTGATCTTGATTTCTCGTTGAATATCTTCATGGTTTGATTCGTCGAGTGGATCTTGATCTTCACTCGGAATAACCTTGTATTTGCGGCGCAGCTCCGAAGGGGAAGGTAGCAGTCGACTCGCGGATTGGGTTGTGTCTTGTACTTAGGCGAGCACTGGGCTGCAGCTAAGCCCCCGAGTG
This sequence comes from Triticum aestivum, assembly GCF_018294505.1. Classification (NCBI taxonomy): domain Eukaryota; kingdom Viridiplantae; phylum Streptophyta; class Magnoliopsida; order Poales; family Poaceae; genus Triticum; species Triticum aestivum. The sequence continues at coordinate 545,750,604 of NC_057806.1, read as the reverse complement.
GGAGGTTTGCTCTCCACTCGGTAGGATTTTTAAACACTTAGGCGAGCGCTGGGCTGCAGCTAAGCCCCCGAGTGGGAGGTTTGCTCTCCACTCGGTAGGATTTTTAAACACTTAGGCGAGCGCTGGGCTGCAGCTAAGCCCCCGAGTGGGAGGTTTGCTCTCCACTCGGTAGGATTTTTAAACACTTAGGCGAGCACTGGGCTGCAGCTAAGCCTCCGAGTGGGAGTCTGGCTCGCCACTCGGTAGGATTTCTAATCACTTAGGCGAGGGCTTGGACTGCAGCTAAGCCCCCGAGTGGGAGGTTTGCTCTCCTCTCGGTAGGATTTTTATATACTTAGGCGAGCGCCTAACTGCAACTAAGCCTCTAAGTGAGGGAACTTAGGTGAGTACTGGACTGCAGCTAAGCCCCCGAGTGGGAGGATTGCTCTCCACTCGGTAGGATTTTTTCAAACTTAGGCGAGCGCTTGACTGCAGTTAAGCCTCTAAGTGAGAGAACTTAGGCGAGTACTGGACTGCAGCTAAGCCCCCGAGTGGGAGGTTTGCTCTCCTCTCGGTAGGATTTTTATATACTTAGGCGAGCGCCTGACTGCAGCTAAGCCTCTAAGTGAGAGAACTTAGGCGAGCACTGGGCTGCAGCTAAGCCTCTGAGTGAGAGGATTGCTCTCCACTCGATAGGATTTTTTCAAACTTAGGCGAGTGCCTGACTGCATCTAAGTCTCTAAGTGAGAGAACTTAGGCGAGTACTGGACTGCAGCTAAGCCCCCGAGTGGGAGGATTGCTCTCCACTCGGTAGGATTTTTTCAAACTTAGGCGAAACGGATTCACAGCTAAGTCACCCACTAGGAGATTTCGTATGCAAACAAGAGTGACAACAATTATTGGGACGCTCTTGTCTTTGGTAAAAATGAACTGCAGAATTTTTTTCTTATTACATCTCGTCCAAGGGAGAACTCAAGTGTAAAAGGGGCGGAGTAGTTCCGCATTCCAAGCTCGTGGCTCGTCGGTCTGGTGATCAACATTGTAGAGGTGATATGCTCCATTGTGGAGGACCCTGGTGACGATGAAGGGACCTTCCCAAGTAGGAGCAAGTTTGTGTGGTTTCTGTTGATCCACTCGGAGGACCAAATCTCCTTCCTGGCATGGAATCTCCTTCCTGTTGATCCACTCTTCACATTTCTGGCATGGAATCGATGCAAGTCTTGCTGATAGATGGTCGATCTGATCATAGCCATTTCCCTCTCCTCCTCTAGGAGGTCGACTGCATCTTGCCGGGCTTGCTCTGCTTCGTCTTTGTTATAAAGCTCGACTTTGGGGGCGTTGTGAAGTAGATCACTCGGCAGGACGGCTTCAGCTCCGTAAACTAGAAAAAATGGCGTTCTTCCGGTCGATCGGTTCGGGGTGGTCCTCAGCCCCCACAAAACCGACGGAAGTTCGTCGACCCAAGCGCCTACTGCATGCTTGAGATCAGGCATCAATCGAGGCTTCAATCCTTTGAGAATCAGACCATTTGCTCTTTCAGCTTGTCCATTCGACTGAGGATGCGCGACCGACGCGTAGTCGACTCGCGTGCCTTGAGAGGCGCAAAAAGCTCTGAACTTGTCTGAATCGAAGTTTGACCTATTGTCGGTGATGATGCTATGTGGGACCCCATATCTGAACGTCAGCCCTCGGACGAAACTGATAGCAGTGCAAGCATCGAGATACTTGATAGGCTTGGCTTCAATCCATTTGGTGAACTTGTCGACTGCCACAAGCACATGTGTGAATCCGCTCCTGCCTGTTCTCAGTGGACCGACCATGTCCAGTCCCCAAACAGCAAAGGGCCAAATGAGTGGAATGGTCTTCAGGGCTGATGCAGGCTTGTGTGACATGTTGGAGTAGAACTGGCAACCTCCACACTTGTCGACTATCTCTTTTGCCATCTCATTTGCTCTTGGACAGTAAAATCCTGCTCGGTATGCTTTAGCCACAATGGTCCGAGAGGACGCATGGTGACCACAGGTCCCCGAGTGGATATCATTAAGGATCATCTGACCCTCTTCTGGTGTTATGCATTTATGACCGATTCTAGTCGCGCTTTCCCTATATAACTGTCCCTTTATGACTGTGAAGGCCATGGATCGGCGGACGATCTGTCGAGCCTCTTCCTCGTCCTCCGGGAGTTCTTTCCTCAAGATATATGCGATGTATGGTACCGTCCAGTCAGGAGTGATAGCCAAGACCTCCATGACTAGGTCGACCACAGCAGGAATTTCGACTTCAGTCGGATCTATGGCACTTTTCGGTTGCGGGGCTTCTTCTGCGAAGGGATCCTCCTGGACTGACGGCGAGCGGATGTGCTCCAAAAACACATTGCTGGGAATGGCTTCTCTCTTGGAGCCTATCTTTGCCAGATCATCTGCTGCTTGATTTTTCAGTCGAGGGATGTGATGAAGCTCTAACCCCTCGAATTTATTTTCTAGCCTTCTTACTGCGTTGCAATAGCCAGTCATAGCTGAGCTTCTGACGTCCCACTCCTTCATCACCTGATTAACCACCAAATCTGAGTCGCCGTAGACCATGAGGCGCCGGACGCCGAGTGAAATGGCCATGCGCAACCCGTACAAGAGTGCTTCATATTCTGCTTCATTGTTGGAGGAATCGAAGTGAATCTGGAGAACGTATCTGAGCTTATCTCCTTGGGGGGGGGACCAATACTACCCCAGCACCGGAACCGTTCAGCATCTTAGATCCATCGAAGAACATGGTCCAGTGCTCCGAGTGAACTTGAGTCGGGAGTTGCTGTTCAATCCACTCGGCGACGAAATCTGCAATTGCTTGGGACTTGATAGCCTTCTTTGCTTCAAACTTGATATCTAGGGGGAGGAGTTCAATCGCCCACTTAGCCACTCGACCAGTTGCATCTCTGTTGTGCAAGATCTCTGACAGTGGAGTGTCGCTGATGACTGTAATGGAATGGTCAGAGAAGTAGTGTGCAACCTTTTTCGTGGTCATGTAGATCCCATATACAAGCTTCTGGTAATGGGGGTATCTTTGCTTCGAAGGGGTCAAAACTTCAGACACATAATATGCTGGGTGCTGAACTCTGAAGGCCTTTCCTTCTTCTTCCTACTCGACCGTGAGTACTGTACTGACAACTTGTCCCGTGGCCGCAATGTACAGCAGCAGAGGCTCTTTACTGATTGGGGCAGCAAGCACCGGCTAGGTGGAGAGCAGAGCTTTGAGCTCTGCAAACACTGCGTCAGCTTCGGGAGTCCACTCGAACTTGTCAGACTTCTTCATCAGTCGGTAAAGAGGCAACGCCTTTTCACCGAGACGAGAAATGAATCGACTTAGAGCGGCCAAGCAACCTGTAAGTTTCTGGACATCGTGTACACGCACAGGGCGCTGTTGGGGAACGTTGCAGAAAATTAAATTTTTTCCTACGGTTTCACCAAGATCCATCTATGAGTTCATCTAAGCAACGAGTCAAGGGAGAGAGTTTGCATCTACATACCACTTGTAGATCGCGTGCGGAAGATTGCAAGGTGATGATGTAGTCGTACTCGACGTGATTCGAATCACCGATGACCAAGTGCTGAACGGACAGCACCTCCGCGTTCAACACACGTACGGGACGGGAGACGTCTCCTCCTTCTTGATCCAGCAAGGGGGAAGGAGAGGTTGAGGAAGACAGCTCCACCGGCAGCACGACGGCGTGGTGATGGTGGAGAGGCAGTACTCCGACAGGGCTTCGCCAAGCACACAACGGAGGAGGAGAGGTGTTGGGGAGGGGAGGGCTGCGCCTTGGAGGGTGGTACGGCTGCCCTCCCCTCACCCCTCTATTTATAGGGGGAAGGGAGAAGGGGCCCGACCCCCTAGAACCCATCTAGGGGGGGGGGTGCGGCGGCCTAGGGGAGAGGGGAGAGGGTGGCTTGCCCCCCAAGCCAAGGGGGGGCGCCCCCTCTAGGGTTCCCCCCTCAACCCTAGGCGCATGGGCCCAAGGGAGGGGGTGCGGCCAGCCCACCAGGGGCTGGCTCCCTGCCCCACGCAGCCCATGTGGCCCCCCGGGAGGGGTGGCCCCTCCCGGTGGACCCCCGGAACCCTTCCGGTGGCCCCGGTACAATACCGGTATGACCCCGAAACTTCCCGGTGTCCGTTTGACAACTTCCCATATATAAATCTTTACCTCCGGACCCTTCCGGATCTCCTCGTGACGTCCAGGATCCCATCCGGGACTCCGAACAACATTCGGTAGTCACATACTAGTCTTCCTAATAACCCTAGCGTCACCGAACCTTAAGTGTGTAGACCCTACGGGTTCGGGAGACATGCAGACATGACCGAGACGCTCTCAGTCAATAACCAACAGAGGGATCTGGATACCCATGATGGCTCCCACATGCTCCTCGATGTTTTCATCGAATGAACCACGATGTCGAGGATTCGATCAAACCTATGCAATTCCCTTTGTCAATCGGTACGTTACTTGCCCGAGACTCGATCGTCGGTATCCCAATACCTTGTTCAGTCTCGTTACCGGCAAGTCACTTTACTCGTACCGTAATGCATGATCCCGTGTCCAACACCTTGGTCACATTGAGCTCATTATGATGATGCATTACCGAGTGGGCCCAGAGATACCTCTCCGTCATACGGAGTGACAAATCCCAGTCTCGATCCGTGTCAACCCAACAGATACTTTCGGAGATACCTGTAATGCACCTTTATAGTCACCCAGTTACATTGTGACGTTTGATACACCCAAGGCACTCATACGGTATCCGGGAGTTACACGATCTCATGGTCGAAGGAAGAGATACTTGACACTGGCAAAGCTCTAGCAAAACGAACTACACGATCTTTTATGCTATGCTTAGGATTGGGTCTTGTCCATCACATCATTCTCCTAATGATGTGATCCCGTTATCAATGACATCCAATGTCCATAGTTAGGAAACCATGACTATCTGTTGATCACAACGAGCTAGTCAACTAGAGGCTCACCAGGGACATATTGTGGTCTAAGTATTCACACGTGTATTACGATTTCCGGATAATATAGTTATAGCATGAATAAAAGACATTTATCATGAACATTGAAATATAATAATACTTTTATTATTGCCTCTAGGGCATATTTCCAACAGTCTCCCACTTGCACTAGAGTCACCAATCTAGTTACATTGTGATGAATCGAACACCCATAGAGTTCTGGTGTTGATCATGTTTTGCACGCGAGAGAGGTTTAGTGAGCGGATCTGCGACATTCAGATCCGTGTGCACTTTGCAAATCTCTATGTCTCCATCTTGAACATTTTCACGGATGGAGTTGAAACGACGCTTGATGTGCCTGGTCTTCTTGTGAAACCTGGGCTCCTTGGCGAGGGCAATAGCTCCAGTGTTGTCACAAAAGAGTTTGATCGGCCCCGACGCATTGGGTATGACTCCTAGGTCGGTGATGAACTCCTTCACCCAAATCGCTTCATGCGCTGCCTCCGAGGCTGGCATGTACTCCGCTTCACACGTAGATCCCGCCACGACGCTCTGCTTGCAGCTGCACCAGCTTACTGCTCCACCATTCAACATATACACGTATCCGGTTTGTGACTTAGAGTCATCCAGATCTGAGTCGAAGCTAGCGTCGACGTAACCCTTTACGACGAGCTCTTCGTCTCTTCCATAAACGAGAAACATGTCCTTCGTCCTTTTCAGGTACTTCAGGATATTCTTGACCGCTGTCCAGTGTTCCTTGCCGGGATTACTTTGGTATCTTGCTACCAAACTTACGGCAAGGTTTACATCGGGTCTGGTACACAGCATGGCATACATAATAGATCCTATGGCTGAAGCATAGGGGATGACACTCATCTCTTCTTTATCTTTTGCCGTGGTCGGTGACTGAGCCGAGCTCAATCTCACACCTTGTAACATAGGCAAGAACCCCTTCTTGGACTGATCCATTTTGAACCTCTTCAAAATCTTATCAAGGTATGTGCTTTGTGAAAGACGTATGAGGCGTCTCGATCTATCTCTATAGATCTTGATGCCTAATATATAAGCAGCTTCTCCAAGGTCCTTCATTGAAAAACACTTATTCAAGTAGGCCTTAATGCTGTCCAGAAATTCTATATTATTTCCCATTAAGAGTATGTCATCTACATATAATATGAGAAATGCTACAGAGCTCCCACTCACTTTCTTGTAAACGCAGGCTTCTCCATAAGTCTGCATAAACCCAAACGCTTTGATCATCTCATCAAAGCGAATGTTCCAACTCCGAGATGCTTGCACCAGTCCATAAATGGATCGCTGGAGCTTGCGTACTTTGTTAGCGTTCCGAGGATCGACAAAACCTTCCGGCTGCATCATATACAGCTCTTCCTTAAGATGCCCGTTAAGGAATGCTGTTTTGACGTCCATCTGCCATATCTCATAATCATAGTATGCGGCAATTGCTAACATGATTCGGACGGACTTCAGCTTCGCTACGGGAGAGAAAGTCTCGTCGTAGTCAATCCCTTGAACTTGTCGATAACCCTTAGCGACAAGTCGAGCCTTATAGATGGTAACATTTCCATCCGCGTCCGTCTTCTTCTTAAAGATCCATTTGTTTTCTATCGCTCGCCGATCATCGGGCAAGTCTGTCAAAGTCCATACTTTGTTTTCATACATGGATTCTATCTCGGATTTCATGGCTTCAAGCCATTTGTTGGAATCCGGGCCCGCCATCGCTTCTTCATAGTTCGAAGGTTCATTGTTGTCTAACAACATGATTTCCAGGACAGGGTTGCCGTACCACTCTGGTGCGGAACGTGTCCTAGTGGACCTACAAAGTTCAGCAGTAACTTGATCCGAAGTACCTTGATCATCATCATTGTTTTCCTCTTCAGTTGGTGTGGGCATCACAGGAACGGTTTCCTGCGCTGCGCCACTTTCCCGCTCAAGAGGTAGTACTTCATCGAGTTCTACTTTCCTCCCACTTACTTCTTTCGAGAGAAACTCTTTTTCCAGAAAGCATCCGTTCTTGGCAACAAAGATCTTGCCTTCGGATCTTAAGTAGAAGGTATACCCGACAGTTTCCTTAGGGTATCCTATGAATACGCATTTTTCCGACTTGGGTTCGAGCTTTTCAGGTTGAAGTTTCTTGACATAAGCATCACATCCCCAAACTTTTAGAAACGACAGCTTAGGTTTCTTTCCAAACCATAATTCATACGGTGTCGTCTCAACGGATTTAGACGGTGCCCTATTTAAAGTGAATGTAGCTGTCTCTAGAGCGTATCCCCAAAATGATAGCGGTAAATCGGTAAGAGACATCATAGACCGCACCATATCCAATAGGGTGCGATTACGACGTTCGGACACACCGTTTCGCTGAGGTGTTCCAGGCGGCGTGAGCTGTGAAACGATTCCACATTTCCTTAAGTGTGTACCAAATTCGTGACTTAAGTATTCTCCTCCACGATCTGATCGTAAGAATTTTATCTTTCGGTCACGTTGATTCTCTACCTCATTCTGAAATTCCTTGAACTTTTCAAAGGTCTCAGACTTGTGTTTCATTAAGTAGACATACCCATATCTACTCAAGTCATCTATGAGAGTGAGAACATAACGATATCCTCCGCGAGCCTCAACGCTCATTGGACCGCACACATCGGTATGTATGATTTCCAACAAGTTGGTTGCTCGCTCCATTGTTCCGGAGAACGGAGTCTTGGTCATTTTTCCCAAAAGGCATGGTTCGCACGTGTCAAACGATTCATAATCAAGAGACTCCAAAAGTCCATCGGCATGGAGCTTCTTCATGCGCTTGACACCAATGTGACCAAGGCGGCAGTGCCACAAGTATGTGGGACTATCGTTATCAACTTTAAATCTTTTGGCATCTACACTATGAACATGTGTAATATTACGCTCGAGATTCATTAAGAATAAACCATTGACCATCGGAGCATGACCATAAAACATATCTCTCATATAAATCGAACAACCATTATTCTCAGACTTAAATGAGTAGCCATCTCGTATTAAACGAGATCCAGATACAATGTTCATGCTCAAACTTGGCACTAAATAACAATTATTAAGGTTCAAAACTAATCCCATAGGTAAATGTAGAGGCAGCGTGCCGACGGCGATCACATCGACTCTGGAACCATTCCCGACGCGCATCGTCACCTCGTCCTTCGCCAGTCTCCGTTTATTCCGCAGCTCCTGCTGTGAGTTACAAATATGAGCAACGGCACCGGTATCAAATACCCAGGAGTTACTACGAGTACTGGTAAGGTACACATCAATCACATGTATATCAAATATACCTTTGGTTTTGCCGGCCTTCTTATCCGCTAAGTATTTGGGGCAGTTCCGCTTCCAGTGACCCTTCCCCTTGCAATAAAAGCACTCAGTCTCAGGCTTGGGTCCATTCTTTGACTTCTTCCCGGTAACTGGCTTACCAGGCGCGGCAACATCTTTGCCGTCCTTCTTGAAGTTCTTCTTACCCTTGCCCTTCTTGAACTTAGTGGTCTTATTGACCATCAACACTTGATGTTCTTTCTTGATTTCAGCCTCTGCTGACTTCAGCATCGAGAACACTTCAGGAATGGTCTTTTCCATCCCCTGCATGTTGTAGTTCATCACAAAGCTCTTGTAGCTTGGTGGGAGCGACTGGAGGATTCTGTCAATGACCGCCTCATCTGGGAGGTTAATGTTCAGCTGGGTCATACGGTTGTGCAACCCAGACATCTTCAGGATGTGCTCACTGACAGAACTGTTTTCCTCCATCTTACAACTGTAGAACTTGTCGGAGACATCATATCTCTCGACCCGGGCATGAGCTTGAAAAACTAGTTTCAGCTCTTCGAACATCTCATATGCTCCATGGTGCTCAAAACGCTTTTGGAGCCCCGGTTCTAAGCTGTAAAGCATGCCGCACTGAACGAGGGAGTAATCATCAGCACGAGACTGCCAAGCATTCATAATGTCTTGGTTCTCTGGGACGGGAGCGTCACCTAGCGGTCCTTCTAGGACATATTGTTTCCTGGCAGCTATGAGGATGATCCTCAGGTTCCGGACCCAGTCCGTATAGTTGCTGCCATCATCTTTCAGCTTGGTTTTCTCTAGGAACGCGTTGAAGTTCATGTTGACATTAGCGTTGGCCATTGATCTACAAGACATATTTGCAAAGGTTTTAGACTAAGTTCATGATAATAAAGTTCTAATCAAATTATGAACTCCCACTTAGATTAGACATCCCTCTAGTCATCTAAGTGTTACACGATCCGAGTCGACTAGCCCGTGTCCGATCATCACGTGAGACGGACTAGTCATCGTCGGTGAACATTCTCATGTTGATCGTATCTTCCATACGACTCGTGTTCGACCTTTCGGTCTCCGTGTTCCGAGGCCATGTCTGCACATGCTAGGCTCGTCAAGTTAACCCTAAGTGTTTTCGCTGTGTAAAACTGTCTTACACCCGTTGTATGTGAACGTAAGAATCCATCACACCCGATCATCACGTGGTGCTTAGAAGCGACGAACTGTAGCAACGGTGCACAGTTAGGGGAGAACACTTCTTGAAATTTTTGTAAGGGATCATCTTATTTACTACCGTCGTCCTAAGTAAACAAGATGCATAAACATAATAAGCATCACATGCAATTATATAGTTGTGACATGATATGGCCAATATCATATAGCTCCATTGATCTTCATCTTCGGGGCTCCATGATCATCTTGTCACCGGCTTGACACCATGATCTCCATCATCATGATCTCCATCATCGTGTCTTCATGAAGTTGTCACGCCAACGACTACTTCTACTTCTATGACTAACGTTTAGCAATAAAGTAAAGTAGTTTACATGGCGTTATTCAATGACACGCAGGTCATACAAAAAATAAAGACAACTCCTATGGCTCCTGCCGGTTGTCATACTCATCGACATGCAAGTCGTGAATCCTATTACAAAGAACATGATCTCATACATCACAATTCATCATTCATCACAACTTCTGGCCATATCACATCACATGATCAATCGCTGCAAAAACAAGTTAGACGTCCTCTAATTGTTGTTGCATCTTTTACGTGGCTGCAATTGGGTTCTAGCAAGAACGTTTTCTTACCTACGAATCACCACAACGTGATTTTGTCAACTTCTATTTACCCTTCATAAGGGCCCTGTTCATCGATTCCGCTCCAACTAAAGTGGGAGAGACAGACACCCGCCAGCCACCTTATGCAACTAGTGCATGTCAGTCGGTGGAACCGGTCTCACGTAAGCGTACGTGTAAGGTTGGTCCGGGCCGCTTCATCCCACAATACCGTTGAGCAAGAAAAGACTAGTAGAGGCAAGTAAGATGACAAAATCCACGCCCACAACAAAATTGTGTTCTACTCGTGCAAAGAGAACTACGCATAGACCTAGCTCATGATGCCACTGTGGGGAACGTTGCAGAAAATTAAAATTTTTCCTACGGTTTCACCAAGATCCATCTATGAGTTCATCTAAGCAACGAGTCAAGGGAGAGAGTTTGCATCTACATACCACTTGTAGATCGCGTGCGGAAGCTTGCAAGGTGATGATGTAGTCGTACTCGACGTGATTCGAATCACCGATGACCAAGTGCTGAACGGACAGCACCTCCGCGTTCAACACACGTACGGGACGGGAGACGTCTCCTCCTTCTTGATCCAGCAAGGGGGAAGGAGAGGTTGAGGAAGACAGCTCCACCGGCAGCACGACGGCGTGGTGATGGTGGAGAGGCAGTACTCCGACAGGGCTTCGCCAAGCACACAACGGAGGAGGAGAGGTGTTGGGGAGGGGAGGGCTGCGCCTTGGAGGGTGGTACGGCTGCCCTCCCCTCACCCCTCTATTTATAGGGGGAAGGGAGAAGGGGGCCGGCCCCCTAGAACCCATCTAGGGGGGGGTGCGGCGGCCTAGGGGAGAGGGGAGAGGGTGGCTTGCCCCCCAAGCCAAGGGGGGCGCCCCCTCTAGGGTTCCCCCTCAACCCTAGGCGCATGGGCCCAAGGGAGGGGGTGCGGCCAGCCCACCAGGGGCTGGCTCCCTGCCCCACGCAGCCCATGTGGCCCCCCGGGAGGGGTGGCCCCTCCCGGTGGACCCCCGGAACCCTTCCGGTGGCCCCGGTACAATACCGGTATGACCCCGAAACTTCCCGGTGTCCGTTTGACAACTTCCCATATATAAATCTTTACCTCTGGACCCTTCCGGATCTCCTCGTGACGTCCAGGATCCCATCGGGACTCCGAACAACATTCGGTAGTCACATACTAGTCTTCCTAATAACCCTAGCGTCACCGAACCTTAAGTGTGTAGACCCTACGGGTTCGGGAGACATGCAGACATGACCGAGACGCTCTCAGTCAATAACCAACAGCGGGATCTGGATACCCATGATGGCTCCCACATGCTCCTCGATGTTGTCATCGGAATGAACCACGATGTCGAGGATTCGATCAAACCCTGTATGCAATTCCCTTTGTCAATCGGTACGTTACTTGCCCGAGACTCGATCGTCGGTATCCCAATACCTTGTTCAGTCTCGTTACCGGCAAGTCACTTTACTCGTACCGTAATGCATGATCCCGTGTCCAACACCTTGGTCACATTGAGCTCATTATGATGATGCATTACCGAGTGGGCCCAGAGATACCTCTCCGTCATACGGAGTGACAAATCCCAGTCTCGATCCGTGTCAACCCAAACAGATACTTTCGGAGATACCTGTAATGCACCTTTATAGTCACCCAGTTACGTTGTGACGTTTGATACACCCAAGGCACTCATACGGTATCCGGGAGTTACACGATCTCATGGTCGAAGGAAGAGATACTTGACACTGGCAAAGCTCTAGCAAAACAAACTACACGATCTTTTATGCTATGCTTAGGATTGGGTCTTGTCCATCACATCATTCTCCTAATGATGTGATCCCGTTATCAACGACATCCAATGTCCATAGTTAGGAAACCATGACTATCTGTTGATCACAATGAGCTAGTCAACTAGAGGCTCACCAGGGACATATTGTGGTCTAAGTATTCACAGTGTATTACGATTTCCGGATAATACAGTTATAGCATGAATAAAAGACATTTATCATGAACATTGAAATATAATAATACTTTTATTATTGCCTCTAGGGCATATTTCCAACATGCGCTTCATCCGGAGTATGGTGCCAACTTTCTCGGGATTGGCATCGATTCCTCGTTCGGAAACAAGAAAACCGAGTAACTTTCCACCTGGAACTCCGAATGTGCACTTTGATGGATTGAGCTTGATATCATATCCCCTAAGGTTAGCAAAGGTTTCGGCAAGGTCAGTCAGTAGGTCGGAACCTTTCCGTGACTTAACCACAATATCATCCATGTATGCTTCTACGTTCCGACTGATCTGAGTGAGTAAACACTTCTGAATCATCCTCATGAACGTGGCTCCAGCATTCTTGAGGCCGAAGGGCATGGTGACATAACAGAAGCACCCAAATGGGGTGATGAAAGCCGTTTTGATCTCGTCGGGTCCATACAGACGGATCTGATGGTACCCTGAATAAGCATCTAGAAAAGACAAACGCTCACACCCCGCGGTCGAGTCCACTACCTGGTCGATGCGGGGGAGAGGGAAATGATCTTTCGGGCAGGCCCGATTGATGTGTTTAAAGTCAATGCACATGCGAAGTGACTTGTCCTTTTTGGGGACCATGACTACATTGGCGAGCCACTCGGAGTGGTAAATCTCTCGGATGAACTCCGCTGCTAAGAGACGAGCCACCTCCTCGCCAATAGCTTTCCTCTTCTGGACGGTGGACCGTCGAAGATGTTCTTTCACAGGCTTGAACTTCGGGTCGACTCGTAGACAGTGCTCAGCCAGCCCCCTGGGAACTCCAGGCATGTCAGAAGGCTTCCATGCGAAGACGTCCCAGTTCTCACGGAGGAACTGGATGAGCGCTTCTTCCTATTTGGAGTTGAGCGTCGTCGAGATGTGAGTTGGAGCAGTGTCGGGGTCGGTCGGGTGAATGTGAGCTGGCTTAGTTTCACCGGACAACTGAAAAGCAGATTCTGAAGCAGGCTTCTTGGCTCGTAGTAATTCACTCGGATCAGCAGTCTTCTGGTACTCTTGTAGCTCAACAACTGCCATCTGATGGTCAGCAATCTTCGATCCTTTCTGAAAACACTCTTCTGCTTTCTTCCGATTGCCGGTAACGGTGGTCACACCTCTGGGGCCGGGCATCTTCAACTTGAGATACACGTAGCATGGTCGAGCCATGAAGCGTGCATAAGCTGGCCAGCCCAGAATAGCATGATAAGCACTTTGGAAGTCCACAACCTCAAATGTCAACTTTTCCCTGCGGTAATTCTTTGAATCACCGAAAACCACGTCGAGAGCAATCTGGCCGAGTGACTCGGCTTTCTTTCCAGGAATGACTCCATGGAAGCTCATGTTGCTAGCACTAAGCCTGGACATCGGAATGCCCATCTCTTTCAATGTTTCAGCATACAATATGTTCAGGCCACTGCCACCATCCATCAGGACTTTGGTCAGTCGAGTGCCTTCGACAACTGGGTCGACCACCAAAGCTTGCCTCCCAGGGGTCGCAATGTGCGTAGGGTGATCGGATTGGTCGAATGTGATGGCAGTCTGAGACCACTTCAGATAACTGGGTGTCGCCGGAGCAACCATATTCACCTCACGGTTAATTACTTTCAGTCGACTTTTCCTTTCAACATCAGCAAAAATCATCAGGGTGGAATTGATTTGGGGGTATCCGTCGTCGCTATCTTCCTTGTCCTCGACTCTGTCCGACTCTTTTTCCTTATCTTTGGGCTGTTTGCCCTGAAACTGCCGGATCAGGAGCCAACACTGTCGAGTGGTATGCTTTGGGTAAATGATATTACCCTCTTCATCTTTCTTGGTGTGGATGTGACATGGCAGATCCAAAACATCATTTCCATCTTGATCCTTGACTTTCTTGGGCTTCCAGGGGCCTTTGGGGTTTCCCTTGAAATTTCCCTGGGTTGCGGCCAGGGCCTTCCCAGGGGCGGCTGGCTCGGCCTTCCGCTTCTGCTTCCGACTGGAATTGCCTCCGGTTTCCTGGGCGACTGCTTTCTGCTTGCCACTCCGGAGTCGATCTTCATCTTCTCCGTTAGCGTATTTGGTGGCAATTTCCATCATCCAATTCAGGGACATTTCTCCGGTCCGACCGAACTTCAGGTTCAACTCTCTGTTCTTGACGCCTTCTTTAAAGGCACAAACTGCTTGGTGATCCGGTACGTTCTCAACTGTGTGATGCAAAGTGATCCACCTCTGGATGTAATCCCTTAGAGTTTCACTCGACTTCTGCACGCAAGACCGCAATTCTGTAAGGCCCGCGGGTCGCTTGCATGTTCCCTCAAAGGTTGTGAGAAACACTCAAGAGAGATCCTCCCAAGTGTAGATGCTGCTGGGTGCTAACTGATTCAGCCACGCTCTGGCCGAGCCCTCTAACAGGAGAGGCAAATGCTTCATAGCCACCTCATCATTGCCACCGCCAATCTATACAGCCACTCGGTAATCTTCGAGCCAAGTGTCAGGCTTAGACTCACCGGTGAACTTGCTGACTCCAGTCGCCAACCAAAAGTTGGGAGGAATCACCGCGGCCCTGATGGCTCGACTGAAACACTTTGGCCCTAAAACACGTGTTCTGCTGTTGGCGGGCGCATCTCTGTTCTGGCCTTCTCGATGAGCCTTGTTCCTGTCAACCAAGCCTTGAACGAGGACAGATCTCGCGTCAAAGCCTGGGTCCCTGGGGTCGACGGGAATCCTCTGCCAACGCTATGAGGGCGCCTGTCATCTCGATGTCGAGGCGCATATGACCCACTCCTCGGGGGAGGGGTTGGCACTCGACGTCGATCATCACGATCGGATCGGTGATCATACTACTCATTCCTTCTGTACTGATCATGCCGGTCGCCACGTCCCTCACGCCTCGGGGGCCACCGCGGGCTGTGAGCCGACTGGACTGTATCTGTTGCAATGAATCGACTGTGGATCCTATTCCGCGACTGAGAAACAACGGAATTCTGGTTTCCCGCCGCCTGGAGCAACGCTCTGATCTGTAACAAGCCCCCGCCAGCCTCCGACTGGGAGGGCTGAATCGATTCTGCTATACGGGCCGCGGCGGCCAAATTCTGAACTGGGGTTCAGTATACCTGCGTCGGCGGGAAGAGCTGGCGTCGACTAGACTCGGGAGCCCGCTGACGCGCTTGCTCGTCGAGTGCTCGCTGGAGATTCTCCAGTCGAGTGCGCTCGGCCAAATTAGCCAAGGGAGCGTCCTCCAATGCCCGGGCCTCGGGGGACTCTTCGACAATAGGAGTGCGGAGTGCGTCCGTGTTCCGGCGGCGAAGCTCCTCTTGCTGTAATGACGTGAGAGGTTCGGGGAGATACTCATCGTGGGGATGCGACGGGTAGCCCCCACCCGCGCCTCCATCAGCGCGAGGGAAACCGGGAGGACTGTGCGTTCCATCGACCGCCAGGATCTCAGCCGCTGGGTCGCTGCTATCGCACTCGGATGCGGTCTCCGGGGAGCCAGTCGACAAGTCGAACAGGCCGCAGAGGGATTCGTCGGGCTCGATTGCCGCGACTTGCGGGGCGGCCGACTGGCGAGCCACGGCATGCCTCACCCACCTCTGAAGTCTCGACCGACCGGAGCGCTTGCGCCGGTGGGAGACAGAGCGGGGAGACGATACGGGGGCCGACCGATACTGGGTCGACGGCTGCCGCAGGAGGACGCCACGAACGCATGCGCGGAAATGCGTCGCACCGCGGACAGGGAGCGCGTCGATGTCGAGTGGCGCCTCCTAAAGCCAGGCGGAGTCGTCGGCGATGAACATGAGCGCGCCGAGGCGGATCTCACGGCCCTCCACCAAAACTCCGCACGAAACCATGATCAAAGGGATCGGAAAAATCGCAACTTCTCCAATCAGGTGCTAAGATTCCGGCCCCACGGTGGGCGCCAACTGTCGTGGTTCTAACTCTGATAGTGATGTAGGGGGGTATGTATGGAGAGGCTAGATCTCAGCTATTGGGAAGTTGTAAACACACCAAGATGTACGAGTTCAGGCCCTTCGCGGAGGAAGTAACAGCCCTACGTCTCGGTGTCCGGAGGCGGTCGACTGGATTACTGGCGTGTGAATAACAGGGGTGCGAACCCTTCATACTGAGGAGGGGGGTGGCTTATATAGAGTTCGCCGGCCCCCTCATGCCCTCAGTAATGCAGGGTTTAAGATACATTTAAGGTTGGGCGTTACCGGTAACGCCCTTAATAAAGTGTGATAATGACCATAAAGACTACTTAATAGCCGACTGTTTGCCTGCGGAGTGACTCTAGGTCTCCTGGCAGTTGAGTGTCTTGAACCCGTCGAGTGGGATACCTTCAAGTCGATTGAAAGGTGACTTCTCCTAGGGATGTCCCAGGGCAGGGCTCTTTGGACAGGCCCGTGCCCCTACCCTAGGTACATGGCTTCATCACTTACAGAAACTAAGGGATATTAAGGCCTCCTTTTAATAGAGTACCGGAACAAAGCATTAACACATAGTGAATACATGAACTCCTCAAACTACGGTCATCACCGGTAAGTATCCCGATTATTGTCACTTCGGGGTTAACAGATCATAACACATAATAGGTGAATATAGACTTGCAAGATAGGATCAACAGCTCTCATATATTGATGAAAACATAATAGGTTCAGATCTGAAATCATGGCACTCGGGCCCTAGTGACAAGCATTAAGCATAACAAAGTCATAGCAACATCAATCTCATAACATAGTGGATACTAGGGATCAAACCCTAACAAAACTAACTCGATTACATGATAGATACCATCCAACCCATCACCGTCCAGCAAGCCTATGATGGAATTACTCACGCACGGCGGTGAGCATCATGAAATTGGTGATGGAGGATGGTTGATGATGAAGATGGCGACGGATTCCCCTCTCCGGAGCCCCAAACAGACTCCAGATCAGCCCTCCCGAGAGGTTTTAGGGCTTGGCGGAGGCTCCGTATCGTAAAACGCGATGAAATCTTCTCTCTGATTTTTTCTCCCCGAAACACAATATATAGAGTTGGAGTTGGAGTCGAAGAGGCACCAGGGGGCCCACGAGGTAGGGGGGCGCGCCCTAGGGGGCAGGCGTGCCCCCACCCTTGTGGACAGGTGGTGGCCCCCCTGGCCTTCACCTTTTGCAGGTATTTTTTATATTTTGCAAAAAGTTGCTCCGTGAAGTTTCAGTTCATTCCGAGAACGTTTGTTTCCGCACATAAATAACACCATGGTAATTCTGCTGAAAACAGCGTCAGTCCGGGTTAGTTCCATTCAAATCATGCAAGTTAGAGTCCAAAACAAGGGCAAAAGGGTTTGAAAAAGTAGATACGACATAGATGTATCAATTAACATCAATCGGTGGGCATCTCCATAGCCCATTGATTAGCCTCGTTGATGTGAGACTTTCTCCTTTTTGTCTTCTCCACATAACCCCCCTCACTATATTCTATTCCACCCATAGTGCTATGTCCATGGACCGCGCTCATATATTGCATGAAAGTTTATAGGTTTGAGATTACTAAAGTATGAAACAATTGCTTAGCTTGTCATCGGGGTTGTGCATGATGAGAGCATTCTTGTGTGACGAAAATGGAGCATGACTAAACTATATGATTTTGTAGGGATGAACTTTCTTTGGCCATGTTATTTTGAGAAGACATAATTGCTTTGTTAGTATGCTTGAAGTATTATTATTTTTATGTCAATATGAACTTTTGTCTTGAATCTTTCGGATCTGAATATTCATACCACAATTAAGAAGAATTACATTAAAATTATGCCAAGTAGCACTCCGCATCAAAAATTTTGTTTTTATAATTTACCTACTCGAGGGTGAGCATGAATTAAGCTTGGGGATGCTTGATACATCTCCAACGTATCTATAATTTTCGATTGCTCCATGCTATATTATCTACTGTTTTGGACATTATTGGGCTTTATTATCCAATTTTATATTATTTTCGGGACTAACCTATTAACCGGAGGCCCAGCCCAGAATTGCTGTTTTTGCCTATTTCAGGGTTTCGAAGAAAAGGAATATCAAACAGAATCCAAACGGAATGAAACCTTCGGGAATGTGATTTTCTCACCGAACGTGATCCAGGGGACTTGGACCCTACATCAAGAAACAAAAGAGGAGGCCACGTGGTAGGGGGCGCGCCTACCCCCCAGGCGCGCCCTCCACCCTCGTGCCCCTTGTTGCTCCACCGACGTACTCCTTCCTCCTATATATACCTACGTACCCCCAAATGACCAGATATGGAGCCAAAACCCTAATTCCACCGCCGCAACTTTCTGTATCCACGAGATCCCATCTTGGGGCCTGTTCCGGAGCTCCGCCGGAGGGGACATCAATCACGGAGGGCTTCTACATCAACACCATAGCCCTCCGATGAAGTGTGAGTAGTTTACCTCAGACCTACGAGTCCATAGTTAGTAGCTAGATGGCTTCTTCTCTCTTTTTGGATCTCAATACAATGTTCTCCCCCTCTCTTGTGGAGATCTATTCGATGTAATCTTTTTTTGCGGTGTGTTTGTTGAGACCGATGAATTATGGGTTTATGATCAAGTCTATCTATGAACAATATTTGAATCTTGTCTGAATTCTTTTATGTATGATTGGTTATCTTTGCAAGTCTCTTCGAATTATCAGTTTGGTTTGGCCTACTAGATTGATCTTTCTTGCAATGGGAGAAGTGCTTAGCTTTGGGTTCAATCTTGCGGTGTCCTTTCCCAGTGACAGTAGGGGCAGCAAGGCACATATTGTATTGTTGCCATCGAGGATAACAAGATGGGGTTTTCATCATATTGCATGAGTTTATCCCTCTACATCATGTCATCTTGCTTAAGGCGTCTCTGTTTTCATTAACTTAATACTCTAGATGCATGCTGGATAGCGGTCGATGAGTGGAGTAATAGTAGTAGATGCAGGCAGGAGTCGGTCTACTTGTCTCAGACGTGATGCCTATATACATGATCATACCTAGATATTCTCATAAGTATGCTCAATTCTGTCAATTGCTCAACAGTAATTTGTTCACCCACCGTAGAATACTTATGGTCTCGAGAGAAGCCACTAGTGAAACCTATGGCCCCGGGTCTATCTTCATCATATTAATCTCCCAATACTTAGTTATTTCCTTTGCTTTTATTTTACTTTGCATCTTTATCACAAAATACCAAAAATATTATCTTATCATATCTATCAGATCTCACTCTCGTAAGTGGCCGTGTAGGGATTGACAACCCCTTATCACGTTGGTTGCGAGGATTTATTTGTTTTGTGCAGGTACGAGGGACTGGCACGTAGCCTCCTACTGGATTGATACCTTGGTTCTCAAAAACGGAGGGAAATACTTACGCTACTTTGCTGCATCATCCCTTCCTCTTAGGGGAAAACCAACGCAATGCTCAAGAGGTAGCAGAGGGCATCATGATCATTCTTAGAACAACATCTTATATAATTATTGTCATATGATCTCTTATGCTAGAGTAACAATTCAATCACAATTTCAAGTATGAATCATAAACTTCATTGAAAACTAACAAACTATAATCTCAGTCATTGAAGCAATTGCAATTTATCATAACATAGGAAAGAGTCAATATAAGAGCTTTTCAGCAAGTCCACATACTCAACTATCATATAGTCTTTCACAATTGCTAACACTCACGCAATACTTTTGGGTATGGAGTTTTAATCGGACACAGAGAAAGATAGGGGCTTATAGTTTTGCCTCCCAATGTTTTACCTCAAGGGTAATGTCAACAATAATAGGTCATGAAAACTTACATCTAATTAGCCATATATACCAGGATCTTTCCAAATTCCAACATATTGTGCTTGCCAAAAGATAAAATGTAAAAAAGGAAATGTGAAGATCACCATGACTCTCATGTAAGGTAGGAGATAAAAGTAAAAGATAGGCCCTTTGCAGAGGGAAGCAGATGTTGTCATGCGCTTTTATGGTTGGATGCACAAAATCTTAATGCGAAAGAACGTCACTTTATATTGCCACTTGTGATATAGACCTTTATTATGCAGTACGCCGCTTTTATTTCTTCCACATCACAAGATCGTATAAAGCTTATTTCCTCCACACCAATCAATCATACATATTTAGAGAGAAATTTTTTTATTGCTTGCACCGATGACAACTTACTTGAAGGATCTTGCTCAATCCATAGGTAGATATGGTGGATTCTCATGGCAAAACTGGGTTTAAGGGTATTTGGAAGCACAAGTAGTATCTATACTTGGTGCAAAGAATTTGGCTAGTATGAGTGGAAAGGCAAGCTCAATCATGTGGAATGATCCATGACAATATAATTTATCTCAGATGTAAGAAAACATAACCCATTACGTTGTCTTCCTTGTCCAACGTCAACTCTTTAGCATGCCATATTTTAATGAGTGCTCACAATCATAAAAGATGTCCAAGATAGTGTATTTATATGTGAATACCTCTCTTTCTTTATTACTTCCTATTAATTGCAATGATGACTGAAACTATGTTTGTCAACTCTCAACATCTTTTATTCATCATACTCTTTATATGTGAGCTCATTACTCTCCATAAGATCCATATGATCTCTTTTATTTATTTTATTCTTTCTCTTTTCTTTTGTTCACTCAAGATCATGGCAAAATAATCAAACCCTTGACTCAACACTAATCTTTATTATATAGCTCACAGACTCGATTACATAGAGGGATCATAAAGCAAAACTCAAAACTAGATCATACCAAAAACTTTATTCTACTAGATCAAGATATTACTAAAAGGATCGAACTAAGGAAAAACAGTAAAGATAGGAGTGTGATGATGATATGATACCGGGGCACCACCCCCAAGCTTGGCAGTTGCAAAGGGGAGTGCCCATACCCGTATGATTATGTCTCCTTTGTTGGTGAAGAAGATGGTGGTGATGATGAAGTAAGCTTCTCGTCCATCTTCCAAGGCATAGGCTCACCATCATAGAAGGATGAACGAGTCTCCGGGATCCTCAAATCTGCAGCCAAACTCATCCTCTTGAATCTATATTCATACTCACAGTTTTGGTTTTGCAGGTCATAGATTTGGGCTTGGAGGTGCTCGATCTTCTCGTGAAGCTTGAAGATGGTCTCCCCAATGTTCTTGGCATCCAGCTTGTGGTTGTTAGTGAACTCCACGATCATCATATGGTTGGTGTCAAGTCTGTGTTCCACCATCTCCTTGCACTGAAAACTTGTTGCTACATTGCCTCGAGCCTTGTCTCCACGCTTCTGGTCCTCCTTGGTCCCTCAACATCGCGGATGTGCAGCACCCCCTCATGCATCTCAATGGTTTGAGGTGTTGCAGCACTTCCGCGAGGTAGGGGTTGATGACCTTCTCGAAAAACTTGTCCTTGGGGGCACTTGGTGATGTCATGATGATCTAGATCTGTCAGAAAAACAGCTCGAAACAAGAACAAAGGACAATTGCGTGATACATGAGTCAAAACCGTCGGGAGATTATATAATGAATTTTTACCAACCAAAATACGCAACATGCAAGAAAACGGAGTCCAGAGAGTGCACGAGGTGCCAACGAGGTAGGGGGGCGCCCCCACCCTCGTGGAGCCCTCGTGTCCTTCCCGGACTGCTTCTTATCTAAATATTCCAAAACGGAGAAAAATTGCCATTATAACAGTTTTGGAGTCGGTTTACTTACCGTACCACATACCTATTCCTTTTCGGAGTCTGAAACATTCCAGAAAGTGTCCCTTATGTATTCCTCCGGGGTTACGGTTTCAATAACATTGGTTTCAACATTTATAGGATTACCTGAGATAGTGTTTGATTCTTTGACTGTTCACCACCTTCGTATTTGTGCCTTCGAAGTTGTTGATTTTTATGGCACCGGAATGATAGACCTCCTTGATAACGTAAGGACCTTCCCATTTAGAGAGAAGTTTTCCTGCAAAAAATCTTAAACGAGAGTTTTATAGCAATACATAATCACCTACATTAAACTCGCGCTTTTGTATCCTTTTGTCATGCCATCTTTTAACTTTTTCTTTAAACAATTTGGCATTCTCATAGGCTTGGGTTCTCCATTCATCAAGTGAGCTAATGTCAAATAACCTTTTCTCACCGACAAGTTTGAAATCATAATTGAGCTCTTTAATAGCCCAATAAGCCTTATGTTCTAGTTTGAGAGGTAAGTGACATGCTTTTCCATAAACCATTTTATACGGAGACATACCCATAGGATTTTTATATGTAGTTATATAGGTCCATAATGCATCATCTAGTTTCTTGGACCAATTCTTTCTAGATCTATTAGCAGTCTTTTGCAAAATTAATTTGAGTTCTCTATTACTCAATTCTACTTGACCACTAGACTGTGGGTGATAAGGCGACGCAATTCTATGATTAACATCATACTTGGCAAGCATTTTACGGAAAGCACCATGAATAAAATGTGAACCACCATCAGTCATTAAATATCTAGGGACCCCAAACCTTGGGAAAATAACCTCTTTAAGCATCTTAATCGAGGTTTTATGATCAACACTACTAGTTGGAATAGCTTCCATACCCACTTAGTAATGTAATCAACAACAACTAAAATATGTGTATATCCATTAGAGGCAGGAAAAGGTCCCATATAATCAAAGTCCCAAACATCAAATGGTTCAATAACAATTGAATAATTTATAAGCATTTCTTAACGTCTACTAATATTACCAATTCTTTGACATTCATCACAAGATAAGACAAACTTACGGACATCCTTGAAGAGGGTAGGCCAATAAAAACCGGATTGCAATACCTTATGTGCAGTTCTATCTCCAGCGTGGTGTCCTCCATAAGCTTCGGAGTAACACTTGCATAGGATCTGTTCCTGTTCATGCTCAGGTACACAACGTCTAATAAAACCATCTACTTCTTCTTTATAGTGATGTGAGTCATCCCAAAAGTAATGTCTTAAATCATAGAAAAACCTTTTCTTTTGCTGGTATGTGAAACTAGGTGGTATAAATTTAGCAACAATGTAATTAGCATAATCAGCATACCTTGGAGCAGTATGAGAAACATTTATGACATTTAATTGTTCATCAGGAAAGCTATCATCAATAGGTAGTGGGTCATCAAGAACATTTTCTAACCTAGACAAGTTATCTGCAACGGGGTTCTCAGCTCCCTTTCTATCAATAATATGCAAATCAAATTCTTGTAGCAAGAGAACCCATCTAATAAGTCTAGGTTTAGCATCTTTATTTTCCATAAGATATTTAATAGCAGCATGATCCATGTGAATAGTTTCTTTAGAATCAACAATATAAGGTCTGAACTTATCACAAGCAAATACAACTGCTAAAAATTCATGAAAACCTCACAAATCTTTTCACAAAAGTAAGAGAATATAGCCATCATGCATCTTTGAAAGGTAGCAGGTGCATTACATAAACCAAAAGGCATACGTCTATAAGCAAAAGTACCGAAAGGGCAAGTAAAAGTGGTCTTTGATTGATCATCAGCTGACACAGGTATTTGAGAGAAACCAGAATAACCATCTATAAAGCAAAAATGTGTATGTTTGGATAATCTTTCTAGCATTTGATCAATGAATGGTAAGGGGTAATGATCCTTTTTAGTAGCCTTATTTAATTTGCGGAAATCAATTACCATCCTATAACCTATAATAATTCTTTGCAGAATTAATTCATCTTTATTATTAGGAACGACAGTAATACCTCCCTTCTTAGGAACACAATGGACAGGACTTACCCACTGACTATCAACAATGAGATAAATTATACCCGCCTCAAGGAGCTTTAGTATTTCTCTTCTTACCACTTCTTTCATCTTAGGATTCAGCTCTCATTGGTGATCAATAACTGGTTTGGCATCTTTCTCCAAATTTATTTTGTGTTGACATAGAGTGGGACTAATGCCCTTAAGATCATCAAGAGTATATCCAATAGCAGCACGGTGCTTCTTCAGAGTTTTCAATAATTTTTCTTCCTCCTTATCTAAAAGGTTAGCACTAATAATAATAGGATATATCTTCTTCTCATCAAGATAAGCATATTTAAGAGTATGAGGCAATGGTTTAAGCTCAAACACGAGATCGCCCTTGGGTGGAGGAGGATCCCCTAAGATTTCAACAGGCAAGTTGTGTTTCAGAATAGGTCCCTGTTTAAAGAACACTTCATCTATTTCCCTTCTTTCATTCATAAACATATCATTTTCATGGTCTAGCAAATATTGTTCTAAAGGATCACTAGGAGGCACGACAATACAAGCAAGACCAATAATTTCATCTTTACTAGGAAATTCCTCTTCATGGTGTTGTCTACGAAATTTAGAAAAGTTGAACTCATGAGACATATCACCTAAACCAATAGTAACAACATCCTTTTCGCAGTATATCCTAGCATTAACAGTGTTTAAGGAGGGTCTACCAAATATAATGGGACAAAAGCTATCTTGTGGGGAACCAAGAACAAGAAAATCAGCAGAATATTTATTTTTCCCACACAAGACTTCAACATCTCTAACAATCCCAATTGGTGAAATATTATCTTTATTGGCAAGTTTAATTGTGATATCAATATCTTCTAACTCAGCAGGTGCAATATCATGCATAATTTCTTTGTATAAGTCAATAGGTATTGCACTAGCACTAGCACCCATATCACACAAGCCATGATAACAATGATCTCCTATTTTAACAAAAATAACAGGCATGCCTACCACAGGTCTATGTTTATCTTTAGCACAAGGTTTAGCAATTCTACCAGTTTCATCACAGAAATAAATAACATGCCCATCAATATTATCAGCCAAGAGATCCTTAACAATAGCAATATTAGGTTCAACTTTAACTTGCTCAGGAGGTGTATAGGTTCTAATATTGCTTTTACGAACCACAGTTGAAGCTTTAGCATGATCTTTTATCCTAACAGGAAAAGGTGGTTTCTCAACATAAGCAGTAGGAATAATAGGATCATTATAAGTGATAGTCTTTTCTTCAACTTTAATAGGTGCAACTACTTTTACTTCTATGGGAGGATGATATTTAAACCACTTCTCCTTAGGGAGATCAACATGAGTAGCAAAAGATTCACAGAAAGAAGCTACTATCTCAGAGTCAAGTCCATATTTAGTGCTAAATTTACGGAAAACATCGGTATCCATAAAAGATTTAACACAATCAAACTTAGGTGTCATACCTGACTCCTTACCTTCGTCGAGATCCCAATCTTCAGAGTTGCGTTTAATTCTTTCCAATAAATCCCATTTGAATTCAATAGTCTTCATCATAAAACAGCCAGCACAAGAAGTATCGAGCATGGTGCGATTGTTATCAGAAAGCGGAGCATAATTTTTTTGGATAATCATTTCTCTGAGCTCATGATTGGGGCATGAATATAACATTGATTTAAGCCTCCCCAAGCTTGAGCGATGCTTTCTCCTTCACAAGGCCAAAAATTATATATATATAATTACGATCACGATGAACAAGATGCATAGGATAAAACTTCTGATGAAATTCCAATTTCAATCGTTTGTAGTTCCATGATCCCATATCATCATATAGCCTATACCATGTCAATGCATCTCCCTTCAAAGATAAAGGGAAGACCTTCTTCTTGATAACATCATCGGGCATACCTGCAAGCTTAAATAATCCACAAACTTCATCCACATATATTAGGTGGTCATCAGGATGTAATGTTCCATCTCCTGCAAAAGGATTAGCTAGCAGTTTTTCTATCATACCCGAAGGAATTTCAAAGTAGACATTTTCATTTCAGTAGGTTCAGTAGGTTGAGGAGCAACTCTTTGCTCTACTGGTCGAGGTGAAGATACCCCGAACAAGCCCCTCAAAGGATTACTTTCTATAGTAACAAGTGACAGTAAATTTCAACACACTATATAAATTTTTCCTTACCAAATTCCACCTACCAAAGGCGCTTCACTCCCCGACAACGGCGCCAGAAAAGAGTCTTGATGACCCACAAGTATAGGGGATCTATCATAGTCCTTTCGACAAGTAAGATGTCGAACCCAACGAGGAGCAGAAGGAAATGATAAGTGGTTTTCAGCAAGGTATTCTCTGCAAGCACTGAAATTATAGGTAATAGATAGTTTTGTGATAAGATAATTTGTAACGAGCAACAAGTGACAAAAGTAAATAAAGTGCAGCAAGGTGGCCCAATCCTTTTTGTAGCAAAGGACAAGCCTAGACAAACTCTTATATGAAGGAAAGCGCTCCCGAGGACACATGGGAATTATCGTCAAGCTAGTTTTCATCATGTTCATATGATTCGCGTTCGGTACTTTGATAATTTGATATGTGGGTGGACCGGTGCTTGGGTGCTGTCCTTACTTGGACAAGCATCCCACTTATGATTAACCCCCATTGCAAGCATCCACAACTACAACATAAGTATTAAGGTAAACCTAACCATAGCATGAAACATATGGATCGAAATCAGCCCCTTACGAAGCAACGCATAAACTAGGGTTTAAGCTTCTGTCACTCTAGCAACCCATCATCTACTTATTACTTCCCAATGCCTTCCTCTAGTCCCAAATAATGGTGAAGTGTCATGTAGTCGACGTTCACATAACACCACTAGAGGAGAGACAACATACATCTCATCAAAATATCAAACGAATACCAAATTCACATGACTACTAATAGCAAGACTTCTCCCATGTCCTTAGGAACTAACATAACTACTCACAAAGCATATTCATGTTCATAATCAGAGGGGTATTAATATGCATATAGGATCTGAACATATGATCTTCCAGCAAATAAACCAACTAGCATCAACTAAAAGGAGTAATCAACACTACTAGCAACCCACAGGTACCTATCTGAGGTTTGGATACAAAGATTGTATACAAGAGATGAACTAGGGTTTGAGAGGAGATGGTGCTGGTGAATATGTTGATGGAGATTGACCCCCTCCTGATGAGAGGATCCTTGGTGATGACGATGGCGATGATTTCCCCCTCCCAGAGGGAAGTGTCCCCGGCAGAACAGCTCCGCCAGAGCCCTAGATTGGTTCCGCCTCGTGGCGGCGGAGTCTCGTCCTGAAAGCTTGCTTATGATTTTTTCCTCAATGAAAGACTCCATATAGCAGAAGATAGGCATCGGAGGGCCACCAGGGGGCCCATGAGGCAGGGGGCGCACCCGGGGGGTAGGGCGCGCCCCCACCCTCGTGGCCAGGGTGTGGGCCCCCTCTGGAACTTCTTGCGCTCAATATTTTTTATATATTCTGAAAATAGCTTCCTGAAGTTTCAGGACTTTTGGAGTTGTGCAGAATAGGTCTCTAATATTTGCTCCTTTTCCAGCCCAGAGTCCCAGCTGCCGACATTCTCCCTCTTTATGTAAACCTTGTAAAATAAGAGAGAATAGGCATAAGTATTGTGACATAATCTGTAATAACAACTCATAATGCAATAAATATCGATATAAAAGCATGATGCAAAATGGACGTATCACGCCCCTCCCCTAGGGAACCCTAGGGCGCCTCCTCCACCCCCGCCCCCTATATATAGTGAGGGAGAGAGAGGGCAGCCGCACCCTTCCCCTGGCGCAGCCCCTCCCCCTCTCCTACGCCTCCTCCTCCTCCGTAGCGCTTGGCGAAGCCGTGCCGGAGAACCACGAGCTCCATCACCACCACACCGTCGTGCTGTCGGAGTTCTCCCTCAACTTCTCCTCTCCCCTTGCTGGATCAAGAAGGAGGAGACGTTCCCGGGATGTACATGTGTTGAACACGGAGGCGCCGTTGTTCGGCGCTTAGATCGGAATCGACCGCGATCTGAATCACTGCATGTGCAACTCCACCAACCGCGTTCTTATAACGCTTCCGCTTAGCGATCTTCAATGGTATTAAGATGCACTCCCTATCTCTCGTTGCTAGTATCTCCTAGATTGATCTTGGTGACACGTAGGAAATTTTTTGAATTATTGCTACGTTCCCCAACAAGTACCGCCCAGAGCCACAGGCGGCAGTACCGCTGTTCATCAGCGATAGTACCGCCAGGGGCTCTTGGCAGTAGTACCGCTTCGGTGCCGTGCTATCACCGCCTCGATTTGAGAGCATCACTTCTCGTGTTGGGTTGTGCAGCAGTAGGAGCGGCAGTAGTACCGCTCTCGAGCGGTAGTACCACCCCTACCACCGCTGCTATGTGCCGCCTGGGCTCTCGCTCTCGTGCCCCTTCCCCCTCCAAAGCCCCTGCTCATAGTCTTCACGGTAGTACCGCTGCCCCCAGCGGTAGTACCACTCTGTGCGGGTTGAGGAGGGGATAACGGTTGGATTGGTTCCCCCACTATAAAAGGAGGTCTTCTTCCCCAAGAAGACCCACATCTTTTCCCCCAAGCTCCATTGTTGCTCCAAAGCTCATTTTTGTCCGATCTCTCTCCCTAGTCAATCAAACTTGTTGATTTTCTAGGGATTGGTTGGGAAGGCCCGGATCTACACTTCCACCAAGAGAAAATTGATTCCCCCCATTAATCCCTTGCGGATCTTATTACTCTTGGGTGTTTGAGCACCCTAGATGGTTGAGGTCACCTCGGAGGCACATTCCATTGTGGTGAAGCTCCGTGGTATCGTTGGGAGCCTCCAATAAAGTTGTGGATATTGCC
The DNA here is from genome assembly GCF_018294505.1 of Triticum aestivum. Taxonomy (NCBI): domain Eukaryota; kingdom Viridiplantae; phylum Streptophyta; class Magnoliopsida; order Poales; family Poaceae; genus Triticum; species Triticum aestivum. The sequence continues at coordinate 545,721,877 of NC_057806.1, read as the reverse complement.
CCAACCTTGTTTGTAAAGGTTCGGTCACCACCTTCAAGGGCACCACTAGTGGAATCACGGCATCTCGCATTGTGTGAGGGCGTGAGGAGAATACGGTAGCCCTAGTGGCTTCTTGGGGAGCATTTTGCCTCCACACCGCTCCAACGGAGACGTGCTTCCCCCAAAGGGAAGGAACTTCGGTAACACATCCTCGTCTCCACCGGCTCCACTTGTGGTTATCTCTTCCCTTGACTTTGTGCAAGCTATTATTGTGTTGTATCATTTGCTTGCACTTGTTGTTGTTGTTGTTGTTTGCATCATATAGGTTGTTCACCTAGTTGCACATCTAGATAACCTATTTGTTGCTAAACCTAATTGGTTAAGAAAAGCTAAAAATTGGTAGTTGCCTATTCACCCCCTTCTAGTCAACCATATCGATCCTTTCATCTGTCTTCATATATGAGACAACTGAGTTGGTCACCTCAACTCTCCTCTCCTCTGCACTCTGCATCTTAGACTGCAAATATCTGAAATCCAACACCCTATCCTCTTGGGCATTGAACAGTTGATGAACATCTTCAACTAATTTGTCATAGTTGGCCTCCCGTTTATTTTTTTCTTCTGACAAATGGTGAATAGTGAGTGAACTCTCTAGGTTATCCTTGCTCCTATCACTCCTGCTGTGTTGATACATTTCCCATTGCTTCAACAATGCATTCTGCATTGTAGGATGCCACTCTGGGTCAACCCATTGAACAATACCATAGTTCTGACCTTCTTGCAATATATTCAACACTTATATTGTTAAAGAATATGATTGTAAAGAACATCACAACAGAACACTAAATATTACAATTAAAGAAAATAATTTTACGTAAAGAACTAAAGAACAACAAAACTATCTAACTAAATTTCAATCAAATACTACAATTAAGAATGACCTAAAGAACAACACAACATGTGCACTGCAACACTGCAACCCAATCTCATAGGCAATTTATTAATCCTTACAAAAAGTACAACAGCTATAAATCACTAAATAGAGACTCCACTAAACAATCACATAGTTGTCCTATTAAACAATGATGTGCACTGCAAACTAAGCTCCTGGCCACATATAAAATTAACAACTATTGTCCAAACTAAATATACAAGGTGTGCATGAGCAGATGCCTATTTCCAATGATCAGCATCAGTACTACTAATTGGCTGAAGAATGACAATCACAAGAACGAAATCTTACTTTGACCAAACTACTACCATTTTTAATACTATGAGGTTACTAATTGCACAATCTTACTTTCAGAGCATAGACTAAGGCCCCGTTCGGATCTCCGCTGGCTTCCCGAAATAGCTGGCTTCCCAACTTCTCGCTAGCCTCCAGCTTCTCAGTGGAGCAGCGATTCGTTCGGTTGAACATCCTTCGCTCCTCACGTACGCATGGACTGGTAGCCCAGGAAATCAGGCTAAGGCCTGTTTGGCCAGGGTTTGGGCCAGGTCATGTTGGCCCAGTTCGGTTGGGGAAGCAGGTTTGAGCGATTGAAACGGTACGTGAGATTCACTTCGGAAGGGCAGTGGCATGTAATTTCGACCAACTCCTTGCTTCGATGGGCCGGTTGTAGCGATCGAAATGGTACGCGAGCCTCACTTCGGAAGGGCATTCCCATGTAAATTTGATCAACTCCTACTTCTCTGTTTCACGAAGCTCGGCTGGCGCTGCTCCTCGAATCCGAAAAAATTGCACTGCGTATTCCTCGTCTCCGCGAAGCCTGCTTCTCGGAGCAGATCCGTTCGGCTGGCTTCTCGGAGCGATTTTAGGAAGCTGGCCTATGGAAGACTTCTGAACGGGGCCTAAGAACCTCCTCCTCGTCTCGAATCCCTCAAAGGCTACACGCCTCTCATATGGCAACCCATGGTGCTTGCAGGGAACAATGGTTCCAGTCTCAATGCCCATGTAGTCTTAGTCTTCAATGCTCGCAGGGATCTACAGGAGCAAAATGATCCAAAACCCCCCAAATCAAAGATCAAATCTCCAAAGCAGAAACCCTAACACTAACCCTCGCTCCACCACTCACCCGGTACTGCATGTCGTCGTTGTCGGAGGAGTTCATGTACTGCAGGCTGGAGTAGTCGTCGCTGCTCTCATCCTCGTGCACCATGGCGCGGTGGCGGCGGGGGATTGCGTGGTGGTCGACGGCGAATCGGAGGGCGAGAAGCTCGAGCGGGGCGGGGACTAGGGTTCGAGGGGAGTGAGTTGGGTCCGACGACCCAGGCGTATAGATCGACCGAGCCGGGCTAGTCCTAGTCACCCGAGCGGCAACACCGGTTCGCCGGCTTGTCACCTGACAGGTGGGGCCGGGAGGTCAGATACAACGTCAATACAACGTTATACGGTTCTTAAACCGTTTTGCAACAATTAGCCTCAGACGTGATACTGACTTGCAAAAAAATGAAATAGTGGTATTCATTGGTTACAACTGCTCAAAGTGTGGTACTTGTAATTAACTCAGCTATCGTCTTGCTTAAAGCCAGACTCAAAAAAAAAAAAAAGGATCGCAGCAGGCGATACATATCACTATATCAGTAGGGCAGATAAGAGGTCCCTTGTCCCGGTGCCCGCTCATTAATGAGCACCGGCCTGCCTTGGCTGATCATGCCTGCCTCCTCCAAGCTCTATCCGTACATAGCAGAGACTCGCCTCGCCAGTCCCCGACGTAGACGCGGAGCGGCCAGGGCGGCGACAAGTTGCTGTCGTCTGGCCGGCGATCGCTCAAACTCAAACTTGGACGTACGTAGTTGGGTGCAAGGTAGTACTACATGAGAGCATAGGTCTCGCGCATCCACTGCTTCTTCGATACTCTCTGCATCGTCCCTCTAAAATCGGCAAAGCGAATCCCATTCCCATCCGTGCACGCGCATGCATGCGGCGCGGTCCCGTTCCCGGCCGGGCGGGGCAAAGCGCAACCAACGCCCCCAACCCCCAGCGACGGGGAAAGGTCCCGACGTCCTGTACTCCTCGTCCGCCCGCTTGCTTCAGTACCCTCAGATCAGATGCCCTCTTTAACTCCATCCGTGCTTGCTTGGGGCCGCCTCGCCCGCCCTCGACGTCGACGGGGAGCGCCCGGGGCAACGACATTCCGCTGCCGCGTGTTACTGCACACCGCAGGCCCTCCGGATATATAGGTGCACGCGTCCGCTGGCTGCTCCTCCATTCCGCCTCCGTGTCGATAGCTACACGTGCGTGCTCGATCTCCATCGACGACCATCGCAATACGTCCGTCACAAACTCCTTAGACTCTGGTCCTTCGTACGAGAACGTAGCGGCAACATGCTCGACGTGGCCACAAGAGCAGCCGGCGGGCTGGCGCGCTCGCTGGTCGTCGCCGCCTTCGGCGCAGGTACGTACGCGCGGCCGCACATGCATGTTATGCATTCTTTTTTTCCCGCCATAATTAAACGATCTTATGCCGATTGATTAACCGAGGTGCACTGTGTGCAGCCGGTACGGTGATCGGCGGCATGCTCGGCCTCCTGTGGGCCTTCGTCAACGAGGACGCCCTGCTGCAGGGCGCGGTCGTCGGGGCGGTCACCGGCGCCCTCGTCTCCGTGGAGCTCGCCGACTCCCTCCTCAGGATATGGACCTGCGGCGACTGCTCCATGGACGAGCGCATCAAACGCACGGTACGCTTCGCAGGTCGCCATGTTGGAGATTGGATCGCCATTGACCAAGATCAACAATTAATTTATGGAGTTCATTTTGCAGAGGCTGGTGCTCAGGAGCGTGGCGGCCGGCCGCCTTCTGCGCGGCTCGGTATTCCCGACCATCAGCGGTGCGCTGGACAGCCAGATCGAGGCGCTGCAGCAGCACCACTCCTCCCGAGGCGGCCTGTTCGAGCCGAGCTCTGGTCCGGTGACGGCCGCGCGGAGGGCCGCCGTCGAGAGCCTCCCGGCAACGGTGCTCACCAAGGAGACCGCGGGCGCAGGCCACCACACCACCTGCCCCATCTGCCTCCATGTCAGTGCTATAGCTAGCTTCTCGTCCGAGCTAGTGATGTATAGCGCCAATGTGCCATTGATTAGCTGACGAGCTGATGTTCTTGTCCTGCTCAGGAGTTCCAGCCCGGCGAGAGCGCAAGGAGGCTGCCGGCGTGCGGCCACGTGTTCCACCTGGCGTGCATCGACAGCTGGCTGCTGTGGAAGCCCCACTGCCCCATGTGCCGGCACGCCGTCTACTAGCCTATCCCCCGCCGCCGCCGGGGAACAAACAAACGGAGGAACGACGTACGGTCGCGTTGCTGCAGATGAAGTGTAGTAGTAGTACATGGGTCTCACGAAGCAGAGGACTGTGGAGTCCTCTCTCGTGACGAAAGATAAATTTTCCCACGAGAAATGTGTTTTTTTGTGTGTCGTTGTACAGAGCAAGATGCAGATGCTGAGTTGAGCTATACGTACCGCTCAATTTGTGGTGATGTCTCACTCCTGGAACAGGCAGGGCCGCAGCATTCCTGGAACCAACTGTCTGTATGTCGCTGAGACGGCGAGAGGCGAACGAGATCACATTGATTCAGAACCTACCTAATTAGCCGGGTTACATCACATGATTACATTGCGACCAGGGCGCGCGAAAATGACCACTCCAACAGCTACAGACTCACGAAACAAACCGTGGTTGGATGGTTAGCAGGAGATGGTATCCCGGTTCATCAAAGTTTAAGTCCTAGATTTTGGTGCTCACAATTTTCTGTAATTATTTTAGGCCTTCTTCGATGTGTGTTCAGTGGAAGAAGAGGTTTTTATCGACTATGAAGGTGTATGTGACGAGTTCGTTAATCTTAAGATGATGTGCCAGCTCAGTCTCTCAAAAGTGCTCATAGAGGTAGGGTGTGCATGTGTGTGTTTATAGGGATGAGTATATGAGTGTCTGCGTCCGTACTATGTTAAAAAAGAAAAAGAAAAATATGGACTCCTTTGATTCAAACGAGGTTCATAGGATTTTTGGAGAACGAGAGTGCTTAAGATTTTTTTTCTATGTTGATTATTTGATTCATAGAATTAAATCCTATAGGAATTTGAAGGATTTCTTTGTACTGTTTCTGGTAGGATTTCTAGCATTCTACCTCCAGCCCACTTGAAAAAACAACACAAAAAAAGCCACACTCTCTAGTGCAGACTAATGCATAGGCCCAGACATACAAACAAAAACAAGTAGGCTGAGGAAAAACAGCCCACAAGCAACGCACAATCAGCGCGGGCGATCAAACAGTTTGCACAAATGTTTCAGGGTCTTGATCGTGTAGTAAACTACTTAGATGTGACATACTTATTTTCTCATCTAGATGAGAACAAATCCATATTCCAAATACATATAAGCTACATTTTCAGTCAGCTGACCTTTTTAGTTTTGGGTCAGTTAATTTTGAGTGAAGGAAGGAGAAGGAATGGCCTTGTTGGAGAGAAGGAAGGAGCTCGCCGTCATCACCCCATTATCTATCGTAGGGTTCAGGGTGAGGACGGTGGTGGACGGCGGTGGATGGTGCGGAGGTGTGGCTTCACCAGAGAAGAAAACTAGATGGGGGCAGGGCTAGAGGGATGGCCGGGGGGCGGCAAGCCTGGCAGTGGGAGGAGATCAAGGGGAGGGCGGGGCGGCAGAGGCTGGCGGTTCGGCCTAGGCCGGAGGGCGGCCAGAGGAAAAAGATAAACAGTGTGCATCGGGTTTGAGGTGAAAGATGACTGCAGATCTGTTGGATCAAGATCCAACTGTTCAGATAGAATTTACTGGTCACGAAAACGATTCAGTCGACTGACACATAGTCATTCCCTTCCAAATGCGTGATTTTGTTTCCCTAAAAAAAGGTGATTTTGTTGGGATTTATGAACGCGAGGCGATCAAAGCGTGCCGCTGACGTCGCCGTGGATCCTGGGACGTGGCGCGCATCACATGGGCCCACGGCTATAAATCAGAATGAGGTAATATCACTGCCAGTCACAGAACTTGCGTTGGATGTACAGTTTGGTACTAACATTTTAAAAATACGGTTTTCTAGTGAGCTAACTTGTGTTTAGATGCAAATACGGTCACTCCGGATGTTTGCGCGCTAGGGTCGCATGCCACACAGGCATGGGCCCCTGCCAGTGACAGATATCTCTTCGGGGTGTCGCACACGCATTTTTTATTTTGCTCAATAGCCCTTAAGATTATTTAATTACGAACAATGGACCTCAAATAAAATAAAAAAGGCTGCAGCCGATGGGTTCGAACCCATGACCACCTAAAGCTGGTCATAGTGGGCAGTAACTTAGACTAGTGTCATGCATATGACACTACCCTAAGTTACTGTTTTCATAATGCAAAGTAACATAATAGTAGTATCTTAGATGACTTCATTTATTAGCTTGTAGCACCTCTCATTAATTACTTGTCACATAAGCAAATTTTTTTTTAGAGTAACTTAGCCAATAACACACCACCAAGTACCTTTTTGTGGTCAAAAAGAGAAATGCTGAATTTTATGTTTTTGCAATGACGACTTACTCGTATCCAAATAATTTTTCTCTAACCAAATTTCCATTAAGAGAAAAAATTGAGCGCCTGAAAATTTTGAATTTAAACTAGAGAAACTAGTCTAACAATACATGAACGTAACTTAAATCCTCATAAGGGCATACAATATCAGACCGTCTTTTGGGAAATATTATTTTGTGTTATCCACTCTCATTTTAAATAAAAAATGTTATTTAAAATATTGCTCTCGGTGCCGCAACAATGAATTCGACTCGCGACTTTTCTATAGGGAAGGAGTCGGGCTGACCACTGTATAGGAAGCACTAATTTAAAGTAATGTGTTAAGATAAATATATTTAGACATTAAAATTTTAATTCAACATTTCGGGCGAAAAAACCCAGAATTGTCTGAGATATTTCAAAAACCGGATTTTGCAGCTCCTTCCAAAACAACCGGAATAAAAAAAATCTTGCTCGTGAACAAGTTTGTGTACGTTTTGGGTTAAACATTATACATTTTGACGCGTGTTTTAAAATCGAATTTCATTTAAAAAATTCTGGCGAAAAATGCTTTTTCGGGAACCTGTTTTTCTGGCCAAACCTGGGAAACCAGAATTGAGAAGAAAAAATGTGTTCAATGTAAAAGAAATGTATCTCCACGTATGCATGAAACTGTGTTCGGTTGAGTGGTTCGCTAGTGCGTTCACGTAAATGAAGTCGTTGTCTCAAAAAAAAAAGTAAATAAAGTCGTAAGTTCGAACCTACCACACCCTTTTTTATCTCATTTGTTGCGCCAATTTGTTTCTGTCACTGCCCCACAGGCATGGCACCTAAGCACGGGATATAGACGAAATCACCGTATTTGCACGAGATGACAAGTTATGTGATCACAATTCCGTATTTTACAAGTTTTGTAAGCAAATTAAACATAGCGCAAGTTGTAACCAAACGGCAGAATTGACAAGTCTGAGAAGAGGTGATGCATGCATGCATGATTAGTTGGATTTGACCGATTCTCTTGGACCTCAACCCAAACCCAAAGTTACGCACAGATCTTTCGCCGTGTCGCCATGGGGGGCGGCCGGCGCAAGAATTCCCGGAGGAAAGCGGCGTGGCCGACCGAGATTGACGCCATCCACGACGATCTTGTCGAGCGGGTGTTCCTGCGCCTCCACTCGCATCTCCACCTCGTCCGCGCCGCGTGCGCCTGCAGGCGCTGGCGCCGCATAATCGCGGGCGACGACGGCCGCGTCCTCCGCAGGTTCGGCTCTCTTCACGGCGCGTCGTCCGCCTGCGTTGCCAGCCACTACCGCGTCGATGGGCGCTACCAGCACCCGCGTCCGCCTGGCTGTAACCCTGTCTTCGTCCCCTCCTCCTCGCCGTGGGCGCGCCCCGTCGCCGCTCGGAAGCTCGCGCTCGACTTCCTCCCACGGGGGGAATATGGCGATTGTTGCTGGGAGCTCGTCGACAGCCGGAGCGGCTTCCTCCTCCTCTCCTCGACGCAGCGTGGCAACGCCTCGTCATATGCGATCCCCTGACGCGGCGCTACAGGGTGCTCCCTGACTCAGCATGGTTCCATGGTGGGGACTTCCTGGGTGCCTTCCTCCTCGACGGCGACGACGACGACGACGAGGCCGCGGGCACGCGCTTCAGCATGTCAAAATTCAGGGTGACGTGCGCGCTCTATCGCCGTGGGCATCGTATCGTCAGGGACTCAGGGCCTGCGCCTTCTCGTCCGCTCGCGGGGACCGCTGGACCTCCGGCGCCGGACGCGGCAGCACTACAGACTGCGGATTGGGTACCGTCTACTTCGCAGGGAGCGACGACGGGTTCGCCTACTGGACGGCCGGATACAACATTGTTCTTACTCTGGACAAGGACGCCGCCGAGTTCACCTCTTCCGTCTTGCACGACGACGGGGAGTACGCCGCGCTCCAGAACAAGCACCACGTCACGGAGTACGCCTACCATCAGCCGTGGCCACCTACGATCGAAGCTTGTTTATCCTAGCTGCCGTGGCTTGGAGATATCCATGGCGGCGTCCCAGGTTCTCAATTCTGCCGTTTATTGTGATGTTCCTTGAGCATGGAGTACCAGGGTCCGTTATTGCTGTAGGCATAAAGTGGTAACCAACTTGTCAATTTCAGATCTTTAATTGTGTTTGTTCGTAATCGTTTACTGCTCAGCTCATTGGATTGTATCAGTGCTGTTTTGAACATTTTCCGGCTCTGACGATTCCTTTCGTAAAAGTGAAATTGTTTCTTTTGGATTGGACAAGTTTGGGCTGGTTAGAAAACAAGTTGGGTATTTGGCCTGCAGGTTGTAAATTAGTTTTATAGAGTCTGGCTTAAGTAACATCGCATAATATATGATGACTTTCTTTGAGATTTCTAAAGAACCTTTTAATAAAATAGATTGAACAAGGCTATAACTCATAGATATCATCCTGTTAATTGGCTGCCAACCCATATGCCATGGTGGGAGTGAATTGTAGAAAACCACCATATTGAAGCGTCGTGTTGCAGAAAAGACTCTTTTACGAATTTGTGCCAGAAAGCACTGATTTTTGTCCTAATCATCTGTAGAAACCACTTTAACCTCTATTATGACATGTGGGTCCCGCATTTGATGACATGGCACAACTTTCGTGGTAGACGACGTTAGATGAGGGATTTTTTGGATTTACAAATCAGTCCCTTTAGTTTTACAAGGACACCCTTCAATCAAAAAACAAAAGGCAATCAACTCCCACCATGGATTTTCTCTCTTTCTTCTCTCCATCTCCTTCCCTGAACTCTCTCTCTCCCGAGCCACCACGGCCATGCCACTCTCACCAGCGTCGCCGCCGCCAAGCCTCCATCGAACCACCACGGCCATGCCCGTCACAACTCAGTCGCCCCCTTCCCCCACCCCTGCGCTCGCCCAGGTCAGCTCCGATGCCGGCGAGAATTTCGTGCTGCTGCTGCCTGGACCTTGGTACCGTGGCTGCCGGAGCAGAGCATCAACTGCAAGGAGTAGCATTAAGTAGCAATGGCAAGGAGCAGCAGCCCCGGCAAGGAGCAGCAGCATCGGGAAAGGAGCTGCGGTGGCGACGGCAAGCAACGGGAAGGAGCAGCAGCGGCAACCAGCAGCAGTGGGAAGGAGCAGCAGCAACGACCACCAGCGGGAAGGCGCGGCAGTGGCAAGCAGTAGCGGGAAGGAGCTGGACGGTCATGGTGTCGCCCGCCGTGGCTGCGGCGACATTCGAGCTCCACCGCGCCGTGTGCGGCACCTCCAGAACAGGGCTATGCGGCACTTGGAGCTCGGCCACTCTGCACGCAGGAGCTGGGACGCCCTCGAGCTCGCCAGACCAATGTCGGTCGGCTCCGGCAACGAGCTCGTCGGCAGGGAGAGCGTCCTACAGCTCCGGCACGGCGAGGAGGGCGCATGCGTCCTGCAGCTCTGGCAGGTCGCCACACCAGGCAGTTGCGTAAACGAGCCCTGACGCTGCTCCCGGATGACCTGCTCACGGCGGAGTAGCGCGAGGTCCGGTGGCCCAGCCGGAGCAGCTGCTCCACGTCCCCGGCATCCCTCCCAGGCGCACTTTGCCATGTCCCTGCACGCACGCCGCCGGCGACGACATCAGCTGGGGCGAGAAGGGAAGCCTGGTGGCGATCTGGATCAAGCAGGGGAGGGATTGGGAGGAAGGTTCTTTTTGGAAAAATACCAGTCTAACGGTGTCTATCATGAAACGGTATGCCACGTCATCAAATGTGGGACCCACGTGTCATAATAGAGGTTAAAATGCCCGAACAGAATGTTAGGTGGTTTCTGCAAATGATTAGGACAAAAATCAGTGTTTTCTAGCACAATTTCGTAGAAGAGTCTTTTCTGCAACACGACGCTTCAATGTGGTGGTTTTCTACAATTCACTCGCCATGGTGGCCTAGGGTCTATAGATTTGGAGGTCACTTGCTTGCTCAGTACCCGGTGGATGGGTATGCAAAATTAAAAATTAAGATGGTTTGTGCAAAGAATGAAACCAGGCTTTTGGTCCTCTGTTGTTTCATCTGATTTCAACAATGAAACTAAGGGGTGGGGGCGACCTCTTAATTTGAAAAATAGAATAATATCAGATAGATATTGTAAGAGATCTAATCAATCACACTGAAGAGATCATCCCTTGTTTCAACTGTATCATTAGAGCAAAGGACATATCAATGGTTATTTATAGCTAGAATGTTTTCCTTAAGAGGCATGTCTCTAGTGTTGAGCCTATCCTTTGATACATTTGGAAGGCTAGAGCTAGGTAGTCGAGCAAAGACTGCACATTTATATTCTGAGTTGAGAAAAATAGAGACAATATGAATGGGGAGGTTTACTATTCCAAATCCACCTTTATCCTTTGGCAAACTAAATCCTAAACTGCCAATGGTTTAGGATTACCAGAGGTATCCTTTTCCCCCTTAAATGGTGCATCTGAATTTATCAATGGGGTCAATGACATCTTGAGGGTGTTGAGGAAGAAGGTTGGTAGACCTAAGAATATATTTAGTACTCCCTCCGTAATAAGAGTGTTTAGATCACTAAAGTAGAGATCTAAACTCTCTTATATTTCTTTACGGCCGAAGTAATTAAGATTATGCAGCCAAGGAGGAGGAAAGATTAGCAGGAGCTGACACTCTCAACAAGAGGCGTAGTTCCTGGTTCTTGGCTTATTCAGACCAAGAGGGGGGCAAGGTATGTGAAGGGGAAACTACCCACCGCCAACCAAAAAGATTAGTAAGATTAAGCGTTTTTCCATAAGAGACGTTGCTAGGAAGGAGGCATGCCTTTTGAAAGTTGACTGATAACAGTGGTTGACCATAATAAGATTATGAAATGCCTTTGAGGCAACATAATTGCCAGTGGGATTAATAGCAGAGTGTCACCAATGTACTAGATTATGGGCAATTCTATGTTTGGGATTGTGAGGGGAGCTTGAGCAAGTTCGATTGATAGGCTTTATTAGCGACACATGGGAGGAGGTAGGCAGTGACAAAGAGGAGATGTGAGATTGTTACCTCGTTGTATGATCCCACAACGATAATGAATTTCTTTCTAGGGACATCATTAAGAAGTATAGTAAACATGTACTGGTGGAAAGGATGGAGTTATGCCCATCAAAGCCCAGATGCTCCAAAACCCCTGTGGTAGGGTTGTGATCAATGTGTATGAGGCCTTTCCAGAATCAAATGTAAGCACAAAAGTTTCCTGGGTTTTTTTTGCTGAATACAAACGAGGCAATCTTGGATGGTTGATGACCCACAAGTATAGGGGATCTGTCGTAGTCCTTTCGATAAGTAAGAGTATCGAACCCAATGAGGAGCAGAAGGAAATGATAAGCGGTTTTCAGCAAGGTATTCTCTGCAAGCACTGAAATTATAGGTAACAAATAGTTTTGTGATAAGATAATTGGTAACGAGCAACAAGTAACAAAAGTAAATAAAGTGTAGCAAGGTGGCCCAATCCCTTTTGTAGCAAAGGACAAGCCTGGACAAATTCTTATTTAGAGAAAAGTGCTCCTGAGGACACATGGGAATTATCGTCAAGCTAGTTTTCATCACGTTCATATGATTCGCGTTCGGTACTTTGATATTCTGGTATGTGGGTGGACCGGTGCTTGGGTGCTGCCCTTACTTGGACAAGCATCCCACTTATGATTAACCTCTATTGTAGGCATACACAACTACAACAAAAGTATTAAGGTAAACCTAACCATAGCATGATACATATGGATCCAAATCAGCCCCTTACGAAGCAACGCATAAACTAGTGTTTAAACTTCTGTCACTCTAGCAACCCATCATCTACTTATTACTTCCCAATGCCTTCCTCTAGGCCCAAATAATGGTGAAGTGTCATGTAGTCGACGTTCACATAACACCACTAGAGGAGAGACAACATACATCTCATCAAAATATCAAACGAATACCAAATTCACATGACTACTAATACCAAGACTTCTCCCATGTCCTCAGGAACAAACGTAACTACTCACAAAGCATATTCATGTTCATAATCAGAGGGGTATTAATATGCATATAGGATCTGAACATATGATCTTCCACCAAATAAACCAACTAGCATCAACTACAAGGAGTAATTAACACTACTAGCAACCCACATGTACCAATCCCAGACTTAGAGACAAGAACTGGATACAAGAGATGAACTAGGGTTTGAGAGGAGATGATGCTGGTGAAGATGTTGATGGAGATTGACTCCCTCCCGATGAGAGGATCGTTGGTGATGACGATGGCGATGATTTCCCCCTCTCGGAGGGAAGTTTCCCCGGCAGAACAGCTCCGCCGGAGCCCTAGATTCCTTCCACCAAGGTTCCGCCTCGTGGCGGTGGAGTTTCGTCTTGAAAGCTGGCTTATGATTTTTTCCTCATCGAATGACTCCATATAGCATAAGATGGGCATCGAAGGGCCACCAGGGGGCCCACGAGGTAGGGGGCACGCCCCCACCCTTGTGGGCAGGGTGTGGCCCCCCTCCGGAACTTCTTGCGCTCAGTATTTTTTATATATTCCAAAAATGACTTCCGTGAAGTTTCAGGACTTTTGGAGCTGTGCAGAATAGGTCTCTAATATTTTCTCCTTTTCCAGCTCAGAATACCAGCTGCCGGCTGCTACCTCTTGAGCACTGCGTTGGATTTCCCCGAAGAGGAGAGGATGATGCAGCAAAGTAGCGTAAGTATTTCCCTCAGTTTTTGAGAACCAAGGTATCAATCCAGTAGGAGGCTACGCGTAAGTCCCTCGCACCTACACAAAAACAATAGCTCAACGCAACCAACGCGCTTAGGGGTTGTCAATCCCTTCACGGTCACTTACGAAAGTGAGATATGATAGAGATGATAAATAATATTTTTGGTATTTTTGGTATAGAGATGCAAAGTAAAAAGTAAAAGCAAAGTAAAAGCAAAGCAATAATAAAGTGATGGAGATTGATATGATGAGAAAGAGACCCGGGGGCCATAGGTTTCACTAGTGGCTTCTCTCAAGAGCATAAGTATTCTACGGTGGGTGAACAAATTACTGTTGAGCAATTGACAGAATTGAGCATAGTTATGAGAATATCTAGGTATGATCATGTATATAGGCATCACGTCCGAGACAAGTAGACCGACTCCTGCCTGCATCTACTACTATTACTCCACTCATCGACCGCTATCCAGCATGCATCTAGAGTATTAAGTTAAAAACAGAGTAACGCCTTAAGCAAGATGACATGATGTAGAGGGATAGTTTCCTGTAATATGATAAAAACCCCATCTTGTTATCCTCGATGGCAACGATACAATACGTGCCTTGCTGCCCCTTCTGTCATTGGGAAAGGACACCGCAAGATCGAACCCAAAGCTAAGCACTTCTCCCATGGCAAGAACAACCAATCTAGTAGGCCAAACCAAACTGATAATTCGAAGAGACTTGCAAAGATAACCAATCATACATAAAAGAATTCATAGAAGATTCAAATATTATTCATAGATAGACTTGATCATAAACCCACAATTCATCGGTCTTAACAAACACACCGCAAAAAGAAGATTACATCGAATAGATCTCCACGAGAGAGGGGGAGAACATTGTATTGAGATCCAAAAAGAGAGAAGAAGCCATCTAGCTACTAACTATGGACCCGTAGGTCTGAAGTAAACTACTCACACTTCATCGGAGGGGCTTGGATGATGATGTAGAAGCCCTCTGTGATCGATGCCCCCTCTGGCGGAGCTTCGGAACAGGCCCCAAGATGGGATCTCTTGGATACAGAAAGTTGTGGCGGTGGAATTATGTTTTTGGCTCCGTCCCTGATCGTTTGGGGGTACGTGGATATATATAGGAGGAAGAAGTACGCCGGTGGAGCTTCGAGGGGCCCACGAGGCAAGGGACACACCCTAGGGGGGCGCCCTCCACCCTCGTGACCGCCTCGTGGATTTCTTGACGGAGGGTCCAAGTCTCCTGGATCTTATGTGATGAGAAAATCACGTTTCCGAAGGTTTCATTCCGTTTGGACTCCGTTTGATATTCTGTTTCTCCAAAACACTGAAATAGGCAAAAAAACAGCAATTCTGGGCTAGGCCTCCGGTTAATAGGTTAGTCCCAAAAATAATATAAAAGTGGATAATAAAGCCCAATGATGTCCAAAACAGTAGATAATATAGCATGGAGCAATCAAAAATTATAGATACGTTGGAGACGTATCACCGGCATTCTCCCTCTTTATGTAAACCTTGTAAAATAAGAGAGAATAGGCATAAGTATTGTGACATAATGTGTAATAACAACCCATAATGCAATAAATATCAATATAAAAGCATGATGCAAAATGGACATATCAACTCCCCCAAGCTTAGATCTCGCTTGTCCTTAAACGAAAGCCGAAATCGAAAAATATGTCCACATGTTTAGAGATAGAGGTGTCGATAAAAATAAAATACGGACATGAGGGCATCATGATCATTCTTAGAACATCAACTTATATAATTCTTGTCATATGATATCTTATGCTAGAGTAACAATTAAATCACAATTTCAAGTATGAATCATAAACTTCTTTGAAAACTAACAAACTATAATCTCAGTCATTGAAGCAATTGCAATTTATCATAACATAGGAAAGAGTCAATATAAGAGCTTTTCAGCAAGTCCACATACTCAACTATCATATAGTCTTTCATAATTGCTGACACTCACGCAATACTTATGGGTATGGAGTTTTAATCGGACACAGAGAAAGATAGGGGCTTATAGTTTTGCCTCCCAACGTTTTACCTCAAGGGTAATGTCAACAATAATAGTTCATGAACACTCACATCCAATTAGCCATATATACCAGGATCTTTCCAATATATTGTGCTTGCCATAGGATAAAATGTAAAAAGGAAAGGTGAGGATCACCATGACTCTTATGTAAGATAGGAGATAAAAGTAAAAGATAGGCCCTTCGCAGAGGGAAGCAGAGGTTGTCATGCGCTTTTATGGTTGGATGCACAAAATCTTAATGCAAAAGAACATCACTTTATATTGCCACTTGTGATATGGACCTTTATTATGCCGTCTATCGCTTTTATTTCTTCCATATCACATGATCGTATAAAGCTTATTTCTCCCACACTAATAAGTCATACATATTTAGAGAGCAATTTTTATTGCTTGCACCGATGACAACTTACTTGGAGGATCTTACTCAATCCATAGGTAGGTATGGTGGACTCTCATGGCAAAACTGGTTTAAGGGTGTTTGAAAGCACAAGTAGTATCTCTACTTGGTGCAAAGAATTTGGCTAGCATGAGGGGGAAAGGTAAGCTCAATCATGTTGGATGATCCATGACAATATAATTTATCTCAAATGTAAGCAAACATAACCCATTACGTTGTCTTCCTTGTCCAACATCAACTCTTTAGCATGTCATATTTTAATGAGTGCTCACAATCATAAAAGTGTCCAAGATAGTATATTTATATGTGAAGACCTCTCTTTCTTTATTACTTCCTATTAATTGCAACGATGACCAAAACTATGTTTGTCAACTCTCAACAACTTTTAATCATCATACTCTTTATATGTGAGCTCATTACTCTCCATAAGATCCATATGATCTCTTTTATTTCTTTTTATTCTTTCTCTTTTATTTTATTCACTCAAGATCATGGCAAAACAAGCCCTTGACTCAACACTAATCTTTATTATATATAGCTCACAGACTCGATTACATAGAAGGATCATAAAGCAAAACTCACAACTAGATCATACTAAGAACTTTTATTCTACTAGATCAAAATATTATCAAAAGGATCGAACTTAGAAAAGCGGTAAAGATAAAAGTGATGGTGATACGATACTGGGGCACTCCCCCAAGTTTGGCAGTTGCCAAGGGGAGTGCCCATACCAGATACTCAGTTCTTCTTTGTTGGTGAAGAAGGTGGAGTTGTTGATGATGGATAGTCGCACATCGAGCGTAGGAGGTCTTGTAACTTGTGGATAATGCCTTTGAGTGCGATGATATGCTCCTTCAACAAAATATTTTCACGTGTGAGATACTTATTTTGTATACGAGCTAACTCAATCATCTTGAAAGCTTCGATCTTAGTTGCGGTAAGAAGATTGTGATCAAGTTGAAGGATGTCTTCTGTTGCCGGAACTTGGTTCTCCGTGGCCTTCTTGATCCCTTCATCCTTGTTGATCTCCATGGGTTCTTCTCTCTTCAGATCTATCTTCATTAGCCAAGCATCGTTGCCCTCATGGTTGGAGGAGGAGGGAGACGACATAATGCCTGGCCTTGACAACCCTGACAGAAAACAGCTCGAAACAAAGACGAGAGATATTTGCGTGATACGGTGGTCAAAACCTTCGGGAGATTATATAATGAATTTTTAACGACCAAAATATGTAACGTGTAAGAAAACGGAGTCCGGAGAGCACACGAGGTGCCCACTAGGTAGGGGGGCGCGCCCTCCACCCTCGTGGAGCCCTCGTGTCCTTCCCGGACTGCTTCTTATTTTTCTATTTTTCTAAATATTCCAAAACGGAAGAAAATTGCCATTAGAACTGTTTTAGAGTCGGTTTACTTACCGTACCACATACCTATTCCTTTTTAGAGTCTGAAACATTCCGGAAAGTGTCCCTTATGTATTCCTCTAGGGTTACGGTTTCAATAGGATTACCTGAGATATAATGTTTAATTCTTTGACCGTTCACCACCTTCGGATTTGTGCCTTCGAAGTTGTTGATTTCTATGGCACCGGAACGATAGACCTCCTCGATAACGTAAGGACCTTCCCATTTAGATAGAAGTTTTCCTGCAAAAAATCTTAAACGAGAGTTGTATAGCAATACATAATCACCTACATTAAACTCACGCTTTTGTATTCTTTTGTCATGCCATCTTTTAACTTTTTCTTTAAATAATTTGGCATTGTCGTAGGCTTGGGTTCTCCATTCATCGAGTGAGCTAATTTCAAATAACCTCTTCTCACCGGCAAGTTTGAAATCATAATTGAGCTCTTTAATTGTTGGGGAACGTAGCAGAAATTCAAAATTTTCCTACGTGTCACCAAGATCTATCTATGGAGAAACCAGCTACAAGTAGAAGGAGAGTGCATCTACATACCCTTGTAGATCGCTAAGCGGAAGCGTTCAAGTGAACGGGGTTGATGAAGTCGTACTCGTCGTGATTCAAATCACCGATGATCAAGTGCCGAACGCACGACACCTCCGCGTTCAACACACGTACAGCCCGGTGACGTATCCCACGCCTTGATCCAGCAAGGAGAGAGGGAGAGGTTGAGGAAGACTCCATCCAGCAGCAGCACAATGGTGTGGTGGTGGTGGAGGAGCGTGGCAATCCTGCAGGGCTTCGCCAAGCACCACGGGAGAGGAGGACGACTTGGGAGAGGGGGAGGGCTGCGCCAGAACTTCGTCTATAGCTCCCATGCGCCTCCCCACTATATATAGGGGTGGAGGGGCTGGTTTCTTGCCCTCCAAGTCCATTGGGGCATTGGCCAAGGTGGGAGGAAAGAAATCTCATTATTTCCTTCCCCACCGATTGTTATCCCCCCTTTTTAGGGATCTTGATCTTATCCCTTTGGGATATGATCTTATTCCTTCTAAGGGGGGATCTTGGTGCACCTTGACCAGGGGTGTGGGGCCTTGCCCCCACTACCCACGTCCATGTGGGTCCCCCCATGCAGGTGGGCCCCACTCCGGAACCTTCTAGAACCTTCCCGGTACAATACCGAAAAATCCCGAACATTTTCCGGTGGCCAAAATAGGACTTCCCATATATAAATCTTTACCTCCGGACCATTCCGGAACTCCTCGTGACGTCCGGGATCTCATCGGGACTCCGAACAACATTCGGTAACCACATACAAACTTCCTTTATAACCCTAGCGTCATCGAACCTTAAGTGTGTAGACCCTACGGGTTCGGGAGACATGTAGACATGACCGAGACGTTCTCCGGTCAATAACCAACAGCGGGATCTGGATACCCATGATGGCTCCCACATGTTCCACGATGATCTCATCGGATGAACCACGATGTCAAGGACTTAATCAATCCTGTATTCAATTCCCTTTGTCTATCGGTATGTTACTTGCCCGAGATTCGATCGTCGGTATCCAATACCTTGTTCAATCTCGTTACCGGCAAGTCACTTTACTCGTTCCGTAAGACATCATCCCGTGATCAACTCCTTGGTCACATTGCGCATATGATGATGTCCTACCGAGTGGGCCCAGAGATACCTCTCCGTTTACACGGAGTGACAAATCCCAGTCTCGATCCGCATAAAACAATAGATACTTTCGGAGATACCTGTAGTGCACCTTTATAGTCACCCAGTTACGTTGTGACGTTTGATACACCCAAAGCACTCCTACGGTATCCAGGAGTTACACGCTCTCATGGTCGAAGGAAGAGATACTTGGCATTGGCAAAGCTCTAGCAAATGAACTACACGATCTTTTGTGCTAGTCTTAGGATTGGGTCTTGTCCATCACATCATTCTCCTAATGATGTGATCCCGTTATCAACGACATCCAATGTCCATAGCCAGGAAACCATGACTATCTGTTGATCACAACGAGCTAGTCAACTAGAGGCTCACTAGGGACATATTGTGGTCTATGTATTCACACGTGTATTACGATTTCCGGATAATACAGTTATAGCATGAATAAAAGACAATTATCATGAACAAGGAAATATAATAATAATACTTTTATTATTGCCTCTAGGGCATATTTCCAACAGTCTCCCACTTGCACTAGAGTCAATAATCTAGTTCACTTCGCCATGTGATTAACACTCACAGGTCACATCGCCATGTGACTAATACCCAAGAGTTTACTAGAGTCAGTAGTCTAGTTCACATCACTATGTGATTGATACTCAATGAGTTTAGGTTTGATCATGTTGCTTGTGAGAGAGGTTTTAGTCAACGGGTCCGAACCTTTCAGATCCGTGTGTGTTTTACAAATCTCTATGTCATCTCCTAGATGTAGCTACCACGCTCTATTTGGAGCTAATCCAAATAACTGTTCTACTTGGAGCTATTCTAAATTGTTGCTCCATTATATGTATCCGGTATCTCTACTCAGAGCTATCCGGATAGGTGTCAAGCTTGCATCGACGTAACCCTTTACGACGAACTCTTTTACCACCTCCATAATCGAGAAAAATTCCTTAGTCCACTAATTTCTAAGGATAACTTTGACCGCTGTCATGTGATCCATTCTTGGATCACTCTTGTACCCCTTGACTGACTCATGGCAAGGCACACTTCAGGTGCGGTACTCAGCATGGCATACTGTAGAGCCTACGTCTAAAGTATAGGGGACGACCTTCGTCCTTTCTCTCTTTTCTGCCGTGGTCGAGCTTTAAGTCCTAACTTCATACCTTACAACTCAGGCAAGAACTCCTTCTTTGACTGGTCCATCTTGAACACCTTCAAGATCATGTCAAGGTATGTGCTCATTTGAAAGTATTATTAAGCATTTTGATCTATCCTTATAGATCTTGATGCTCAATGTTCAAGTAGCTTAATCCAGGCTTTCCATTGAAAAACACTTTCAAAATAACCCTATATGCTTTCCAGAAATTCTACGTCATTTCTGATCAACAATATGCCAACAACATATACTCATCAGAAATTCTATAGTGCTCCCACTCACTTCTTTGGAAATACAAGTTTCTCGTAAACTTTGTACAAACCCAAAATCTTTGATCATCATCAAAGCACACATTCCAACTCCGAGATGCTCACTCCAGTCCTTAGAAGGATTGCTGGAGCTTTGCATACTTATTAGCATCTTTTGGGATTGACAAAACCTTCCGGTTGTATCACATACAACCTTTCCTCAAGTATAACATCGAGGAAACAATGTTTTGACATCCTATCTGCAAGATTTCATCAATCATGCAGTAACTGCTAATCCAATTCCAACAGACTCTTAGCATCGCTACGAGTGAGAAAACCTCACCGTAATCAACTCCTTGAACTTGTCGGAAAATATCTTAACGACAAGTCGAGCTTTCTTAATGGTAATTCTTACCATCATTGTCTGTCTTCCTTTTAAAATCCATCCGTACCCAATGGCCTTACGACCATCAAGTATTTCTTCCAAAGTCATGGATCCGTTCTCGGATTTTATGGCCTCGAGCCATTTATCGGAATCCGGGCCCACCATTGCTTCTCCATAGCTCGTAGGTTCATTGTTGTCCAGCAACATGACTTCCAAGACAGGATTACGTACCACTCTGATGTAGTACGTATCCTTGTCATCCCACGAGGTTTGCTAGTGACTTGATCCGAAGTTTCATGATCAACATCACAAGCTTCCACTTCAATTGGTGTAGGTGCCACAGGAACAACTTCCTGTGCCCTGCCACACACTAGTTGAAGAGATGGTTCAATAACCTCATCAAGTTTCCACCATCCTCCCACTCAATTCTTTCGAGAGAAACTTTTCCTCGAGAAAGGACCCGATTCAAGAAACAATCCATATTGCTTTCGGATCTGAATTAGGAGGTATACCCAACTGTTTTGGGTTTCCTATGAAGATGCATTTTATCCGCTTTGGGTTCGAGCTTATCAACCTGAAACTTTTTCATATAAGCGTCGCAGCCCCAAACTTTTAAGAAACGACAACTTAGGTTTCTCTAAACCATAATTCATATGGTGTCATCTCAACGGAATTACGTGGTGCCCTATTTAAAGTGAATGTGGTTGTCTCTAATGCCTAACCCATGGACAATAGTGGTAATTCGATAAGAGACATCATGGTACGCACCATATCCAATAGGGTGCAACTATGATGTTCGGACACACCATCACACTATGGTGTTCCAGGCGGTATTAATTGCAAAACAATTTCCACAATGTCTTAATTGTGTGCCAAAACTCGTAACTCAGATATTCATCTCTATGATCATGTCATAGACATTTTATCCTCTTGTCACAATGATCTTCTACTTCACTCTGAAATTGCTTGAACCATTCAATAATTCAGACTTGTGTTTCATCAAGTAAATATTCTCAACATCTACTCGAATCATCTGTGAAGTAAGATCATAACGATATTCACTGCATGCCTCAGCACTCATTGGATTGGACACATCAAAATGTGTTACTTCCAACAAGTTGCTATCTTGATCCATCTTACTAAAAACGAGGCTTTTCAGTCATCTTGCCCATGTGGTATGATTTGCATATCTCAAGTGATTCAAAATCAAGTGAGTCCAAACGATCCATTTGCATGGAGTTTCTTCATGCATATATACCATTAGACATGGTTCGCATGTCTCAAACTTTTCAAAAATGAGTGAGTCCAAAGATCCATCAACATGGAGCTTCTTCATGCGTTTTATACCATTATGACTTACATGGCAGTGCCACAAGTAAGTGGTACTATCATTACTATCTTATATCTTTTGGCATGAAAATGTGTATCCCTACGATCAAGATTCAATAAACCATTCCTTTAGGTGCAAGAGCACTTATTCAGGTTTAATACTAATCTTGATGGTAGAGGGAGCGTGCGATGTTAGATCACATCAAACTTGGAAACACTTCCAACACATATCGTCAGCTCACCTTTAGCTAGTCTCCGTTTTATTCCGTAGCTTTTATTTCGAGTTACTAACACTCAGCAACCGAACCGGTATCCAATACCCTGGTGCTACTAGGAGTACTAGTAAAGTACACATTAACATAATGTATATCCAATATACTTCTATCGACCTTGCCAGCCTTCTCATCTACCAAGTATCTAGGGTAATGCTGCTCCAGTGGTTGTTCCCCTTATTACAGAAGCACTTAGTCTCGGGTTTGGGTTCAACCTTGGGTTTCTTCACTAGAGCAGCAGCTGAATTGCCGTTTCATGAAGTATCCCTTTGTTCCCTTGCCCTTCTTGAAACTAGTGGTTTCACCAACCATCAACAATTGATGCTCCTTCTTGATTTCTACTTTCGCGGTGTCAAACATCATGAATATTTCAAGGATCATCATATCTATCCCTGATATGTTATAGTTAATCACGAAGCTC
This sequence comes from Triticum aestivum, assembly GCF_018294505.1. Classification (NCBI taxonomy): domain Eukaryota; kingdom Viridiplantae; phylum Streptophyta; class Magnoliopsida; order Poales; family Poaceae; genus Triticum; species Triticum aestivum. Next base: position 545,699,322 of record NC_057806.1, on the reverse strand, counting down.
TAGCAGCTTGGTGGCAATGACTTTGGGGAAACATCACTATCTCATCTGGAGGATCAACTCCCACTCGATTCAAGTGATTGTTGTGCTCAGACAATCTGAGCACAAGCTCAACGATTGAGCTTTTCTCCCTTAGTTTGCAGGCTAAGAAAATCGTCGGAGGTCTTATACCTCTTGACGTGGACACGAGCCTGAAATCCCAATTTCAGCCCTCGAAACATCTCATATGTTCCGCGACGTTTCGAAAACGTCTTTGGTGCCTCTACTTAAACCATTTAATTGAACTATCACATAGTTATCAAAACGTGTATGTCCGATGTTCGCAACATCGACAAACGACGTTGGGGTTCAGCACACTGAGCGGTGCATTAAGGACATAAGCTTTCTACTGATCGCATAATCGCTACTATCAACTTTCAACTATATTTTCTCTAGGAACATATCTAAACAGTGGAATTAAAGCGCGAGCTTACGACATAATTTGCAAAAGGTCTTTTGACTATGTTCAGGATAATTAAGTTCATCTTATGAACTCCCACTTAGATAGACATCCCTCTGGTCATCTAAGTGATCACATGATCCGAGTCAACTAGGCCGTGTCCGATCATCACGTGAGACGGACTAGTCATCATCGGTGAACATCTTCATGTTGATCGTATCTACCATACGACTCATGCTCGAGCTTTCGGTCTCCGTGTTCCGAGGCCATGTCTGCACATGCTAGGCTCGTCAAGTTAACCCTAAGTGTTTTCGCTGTGTAAAACTGTCTTACACCCGTTGTATGTGAACGTAAGAATCCATCACACCCGATCATCACGTGGTGCTTAGAAGCGACGAACTGTAGCAACGGTGCATAGTTAGGGGAGAACACTTCTTGAAATTTAGTAAGGGATCATCTTATTTACTACCGTCGTCCTAAGCAAACAAGATGCATAAACATGATAAACATCACATGCAATCAAATAGTGACATGATATGGCCAATATCATTTTGCTCCTTTTGATCTTCATCTTCGGGGCTCCATGATCATCATCGTCACCGGCACGACACCATGATCTCCATCATCATGATCTCCATCATCGTGTCTTCATGAAGTTGTCACGCCAACGACTACTTCTACTTCTATGACTAACGCGTTTAGCAATAAAGTAAAGTAGTTTACATGGTGTTCTTCAATGACACGCAGGTCATACAATAAATAAAGACAACTCCTATGGCTCCTGCCGGTTGTCATACTCATCGACATGCAAGTCGTGAATCCTATTACAAGAACATGATCAATCTCATACATCACATATCATTCATCACATTCTTCTTGGCCATATCACATCACATAGCATACCCTGCAAAAACAAGTTAGACGTCCTCTAATTGTTGTTGCATGTTTTACATGGCTGCTATGGGTTTCTAGCAAGAACGTTTCTTACCTACGCAAGACCACAACGTGATATGCCAATTGCTATTTACCCTTCATAAGGACCCTTTTCATCGAATCCGTTCCGACTAAAGTGGGAGAGACTGGCACCCGCTAGCCACCTTATGCACCAAGTGCATGTCAATCGGTGGAACCTGTCTCACGTAAGAGTACGTGTAAGGTCGGTCCGGGCCGCTTCATCCCACAATACCGTCGAAACAAGATTGGACTAGTAAAGGTAAGCATATTGAACAACATCAACGCCCACAACTACTTTGTGTTCTACTCGTGCAAAGAATCTACGCAATAGACCTAGCTCATGATGCCACTGTTGGGGAACGTAGCAGAAATTCAAAATTTTCCTACGTGTCACCAAGATCTATCTATGGAGAAACCAGCTACGAGTAGAAGGAGAGTGCATCTACATACCCTTGTAGATCGCTAAGCGGAAGCGTTCAAGTGAACGGGGTTGATGAAGTCGTACTCGTCGTGATTCAAATCACCGATGATCAAGTGCCGAACGCACGGCACCTCCGCGTTCAACACACGTACAGCCCGGTGACGTATCCCACGCCTTGATCCAGCAAGGAGAGAGGGAGAGGTTGAGGAAGACTCCATCCAGCAGCAGCACAACGGCGTGGTGGTGGTGGAGGAGCGTGGCAATCCTGCAGGGCTTCGCCAAGCACCACGGGAGAGGAGGACGACTTGGGAGAGGGGGAGGGCTGCGCCAGAACTTCGTCTATAGCTCCCATGCGCCTCCCCACTATATATAGGGGTGGAGGGGCTGGTTTCTTGCCCTCCAAGTCCATTGGGGCCTTGGCCAAGGTGGGAGGAAAGAAATCTCATTATTTCCTTCCCCACCGATTGTTATCCCCCCTTTTTAGGGATCTTGATCTTATCCCTTTGGGATATGATCTTATTCCTTCTAAGGGGGGATATTGGTGTGCCTTGACCAGGGGTGTGGGGCCTTGCCCCCACTACCCACGTCCATGTGGGTCCCCCATGCAGGTGGGCCCCACTCCGGAACCTTCTAGAACCTTCCCGGTACAATACCGAAAAATCCCGAACATTTTCCGGTGGCCAAAATAGGACTTCCCATATATAAATCTTTACCTCCGGACCATTCCGGAACTCCTCGTGACGTCCGGGATCTCATCGGGACTCCGAACAACATTCGGTAACCACATACAAACTTCCTTTATAACCCTAGCGTCATCGAACCTTAAGTGTGTAGACCCTACGGGTTCGGGAGACATGTAGACATGACCGAGACGTTCTCCGGTCAATAACCAACAGCGGAATCTGGATACCCATGATGGCTCCCACATGTTCCACGATGATCTCATCGGATGAACCACGATGTCAAGGACTTAATCAATCCCGTATTCAATTCCCTTTGTCTATCGGTATGTTACTTGCCCGAGATTCGATCGTCGGTATCCAATACCTTGTTCAATCTCGTTACCGGCAAGTCACTTTACTCGTTCCGTAACACATCATCCCGTGATCAACTCCTTGGTCACATTGCGCATATGATGATGTCCTACCGAGTGGGCCCAGAGATACCTCTCCGTTTACACGGAGTGACAAATCCCAGTCTCGATCCGCATAAAACAATAGATACTTTCGGAGATACCTGTAGTGCACCTTTATAGTCACCCAGTTACGTTGTGACGTTTGATACACCCAAAGCACTCCTACGGTATCCAGGAGTTACACGCTCTCATGGTCGAAGGAAGAGATACTTGACATTGGCAAAGCTCTAGCAAATGAACTACACAATCTTTTGTGCTAGTCTTAGGATTGGGTCTTGTCCATCACATCATTCTCCTAATGATGTGATCCCGTTATCGACGACATCCAATGTCCATAGCCAGGAAACCATGACTATCTGTTGATCACAACGAGCTAGTCAACTAGAGGCTCACTAGGGACATATTGTGGTCTATGTATTCACACGTGTATTACGATTTCCGGATAATACAGTTATAGCATGAATAAAAGACAATTATCATGAACAAGGAAATATAATAATAATACTTTTATTATTGCCTCTAGGGCATATTTCCAACATTAATAGCCCAATAAGCCTTATGTTCTAGTTCGAGAGGTAAGTGACATGCTTTTCCATAAACCATTTTATACGGAGACATACCCATAGGATTTTTATATGCAGTTCTATAGGCCCATAATGCATCATCAAGTTTCTTGGACCAATTCTTTCTAGATTTATTAACAGTCTTTTGCAAAATTAATTTGAGTTCTCTATTGCTCAATTCTACTTGACCACTAGACTGTGGGTGATAAGGATATGCAATTCTATGATTAACATCATACTTAGCAAGCATTTTACGGAAAGCACCATGAATAAAATGTGAACCACCATCAGTCATTAAATATCTAGGGACTCCAAACCTTGGAAAAATAACTTCTTTAAGCATCTTAATAGAGGTGTTATGATCAGCACTACTAGTTGGAATAGCTTCTACCCACTTAGTAACGTAATCAACAACGACTAAAATATGTGTATATCCATTGGAGGCAGGAAAAGGTCCCATATAATCAAAGCCCCAAACATCAAATGGTTCAATAACAAGTGAATAATTCATAGGCATTTCTTGACGTCTACTAATATTACCAATTCTCTGACATTCATCACAAGATACAACAAACTTACGGGCATCCTTGAAGAGAGTAGGCCAATAAAAACCGGATTGCAATACCTTATGTGAAGTTCTATCTCCAGCGTGGTGTCCTCCATAAGCTTCGGAGTGACACTTGCGTAGGATCTATTCCTGTTCATGCTCAAGTACACAATGTCTAATAACACCATCTACTCCTTCTTTATAAAGATGTGGGTCATCCCAAAAGTAATTCTCAAATCATAGAAAAACTTTTTCTTTTGCTGGTATGTGAAACTAGGTGGTATAAATTTAGCAACAATATAATTAGCATAATTAGCATACCATGGAGCAGTACGAGAAGCATTTATGACATTTAATTGTTCATCAGGAAAGCTATCATCAATAGGTAGTGGGTCATCAAGAACATTTTCTAACCTAGACAAGTTATCTGCAACGGGGTTCTCAGCTCCCTTTCTATCAATAATATGCAAATCAAATTCTTGTAGCAAGAGAACCCATCTAATAAGTCTAGGTTTAGCATCTTTCTTTTCCATAAGATATTTAATAGCAGCGTGATCCGTGTGAATAGTTACTTTAGAATCAACAATATAAGGTCTGAACTTATCACAAGCAAATACAACTGCTAAAAATTCTTTTTCAGTGGTAGCATAATTTCTCTGAGCATTGTCTAGAGTTTTACTACCATATTGAATAACATTTAATTTCTTATCAACTCTTTGCCCTAGAACAACACCTACAGCATAATCACTAGCATCACACATAATTTCAAAAGGTAAATTCCAATCAGGTGGCTGAACAATAGGTGCAGAGATCAATGCTTTCTGAAGTGTTTCAAATGCTTCTACGCAATCATCATCAAAGACGAATGGTATATCTTTTTGTAATAAATTAGTTAGAGGCCGAGAAATTTTTGAGAAGTCCTTAATGAACCTCCTATAAAAACCGGCGTGACCAAGGAAATTTCTTATACCTTTGATGTCCTTGGGATATGACATCTTTTCAATAGCATCAACCTTAGCTTTATCAACTTCAATATCACTTTCATAAACTTTATGCCCCAAGACAATACCTTCGTTAACCATAAAGTGGCACTTCTCCCAATTCAAGACAAGGTTAGTTTCTTCACATCTCTGCAAAACTCAATCAAGGTTGCTTAAGCAATCATCAAAAGAGGATCCATAGACGGAGAAATTGTCCATGAAAACCTCACAAATCTTTTCACAAAAGTCAGAGAATATAGCCATCATGCATCTTTTGAAGGTAGGAGGTGCATTACATAAACCAAAAAGCATACGTCTATAAGAAAAAGTACCGAACGGGCAAGTAAAAGTGGTCTTAGATTGATTATCAACTAACACATGTATTTGAGAGAAACCAGAATAACCATCTAGAAAGCAAAAATGTGTATGTTTGGATAATCTTTCTAGCATTTGATCAATAAAAGTTAAGGGGTAATGATCATTTTTAGTAGCCTTATTTAATTTGCGGAAATCAATCACCATCCTATAACCTGTAATAATTCTTTGCGGAATCAATTCATCTTTATCATTAGGAACGAGAGTAATACCTCCCTTTTTAGGGACATAATGGACATGACTTACCCATTGACTATCAGCAACGGAATAAATTATACCTGCCTCAAGGAGCTTTAATATTTCCTTTCTTACCACTTCTTTCATCTTAGGATTCAGCCGTTGTTGGTGATCACGAACTGGTTTGGCATCTTTCTCCAAATTTATTTTGTGTTGACACAGTGTGGGACTAATGCCCTTAAGATCATCGAGAGTATATCCAATAGCAGCATGGTGCTTCTTCAGAGTTTTCAATAATCTCTCTTCTTCATGCTCTGAAAGGTTAGCACTAATAATAACATGATATATCTTTTTCTCATCATGATAAGCATATTTAAGAGTATCAGGTAACGGTTTGAGCTCAAACACGGGATCACCCTTGGGTGGAGGAGGATCCCCTAGGATTTCAACAGGCAAATTGTGTTTCAGGATGGGTTCCTGTTTAAGGAATACTTCATCTATTTCCCCTCTTTCAATAAAGATATCATTTTCATGGTCTAGCAAATATTGTTCTAAAGGGTCACTAGGAGGTATGGCAATAGAAGCAAGACCAATAATTTCATCTTTACTAGGAAATTCCTCTTCACGGTGTTGTCTACAAAATTTAGAGAAATTAAATTCATGAGACATATCACCTAAACCAATAGTAACAACATCCTTTTCACAATCTATCTTAGCATTAACTGTGTTCAAGAAGGGTCTACCAAATATAATGGGACAAAATCTATCTTGTGGGGAACCAAGAACAAGAAAATCAGCAGGATATTTAGTTTTCCCACACAAGACTTCAACATCTCTAACAATTCCAATTGGTGAAATAGTATCTCTATTGGCAAGTTTAATTGTGACATCAATATCTTCTAGCTCAGTAGGTGCAATATCATGCATAATTTCTTTGTATAAGTCATGAGGTATAGCACTAGCACTGGCACCCATATCACATAAGCCATGATAACAATGATTTCCTATTTTAACAGAAATAACAGGAATGCCTACCACGGGTCTATGTTTATCTTTAGCACAAGGTTTAGCAATTCTAGCAGTCTCATCACAGAAATGAATAACATGCCCATCAATATTATCAGACAAGAGATCTTCAACAATATCAATATTAGGTTCAACTTTAATTTGCTCAGGAGGTGTATAAGTTCTAATATTGCTTTTACGAACCATAGTTGAAGCTTTAGCATGATCTTTTATCCTAACAGGAAAAGGTGGTTTCTCAACATAAGCAGTAGGAACAATAGGATCATTATAAGTGCCAGTCTTTTCTTCAACTTTAATAGGTGCAACTACTTTTACTTCTATGGGAGGACGATATTTAAACCACTTCTCCCTAGGGAGATCAACATGAGTAGCAAAAGATTCACAGAAAGAAGCTACTATTTCAGAGTCAAGTCCATATTTAGTGCTAAATTTACGGAAAACATCGGTATCCATAAAAGATTTGACACAATCAAACTTAGGTGTCATACCTGACTCCTTACCTTCGTCGAGGTCCCAATCCTCAGAGTTGCGTTTAATTCTTTCAAATAAATCCCATTTGAATTCAATAGTCTTCATCATAAAAGAGCCAATACAAGAAGTATCGAGCATGGTGTGATTGTTATCAGAAAGCCGAGCATATAAATTTTGAATAATTATTTATCTTGGAAGCTCATGATTGGGGCATGAATATAATATTGATTTAAGCCTCCCCCAAGCTTGAACGATGCTTTCTCCTTCGCGAGGCCAAAAATTATATATATAATTGCGATCACGATGAACAAGATGCATAGGATAAAACTTCTGATGAAATTCCAATTTCAATCGTTTGTAGTTCCATGATTCCATATCATCACATATCCTATACCATGTCAATGCATCTCCCTTCAAAAATAAAGGGAAGAACTTCTTCTTAATAACATCATCGGGCACACCTGCAAGCTTAAATAATCCACAAACTTCATCCACATATATTAGGTGCTCATCAGGATGCATTGTTCCATCTCCTGCAAAAGGATTAGCTAGCAGTTTTTCTATCATACCCGAAGGAATCTCAAAGTAGACATTTTCATTTTCAGTAGGTTCAATAGGTTGAGGAGCAACTCTTTGCTCTACTGGTCGGGGTGAAGATACCCCGAACAAGCCCCTCAGAGGATTACTTTCCATAGTAACAAGTGACAGTAAATTTTGTTGGGGAACATAGTAATTTCAAAAAAATTCCTACGCACACGCAAGATCATGGTCATGCATAGCAACGAGAGGGGAGAGTGTTGTCTACATACCCTCGTAGACCGTTCGCGGAAGCGTTATATCAACGCGGTTGATGTAGTCGTACGTCTTCACGATCCGACCAATCCAAGCACCGAAAGCACGACACCTCCGAGTTCTGCACACGTTCGTCTCGGTGACGTCCTCGCCTTCTCGATCCAGCAAGAGGGGCGAAGTAGTAGATGCGTTCCGGCAGCACGACGGCGTGGTGACGGTGTTGGTGAAGAACAATCTTCGCAGGGCTTCGCCTAAGCACTACGAAAACTATGACGGAGGATAAACTAGAGGGGACGGGGTTGCCGGCACACAGCTTGGTGTTTCTTGATGTGTCTTTGGTGCTAGCCCTACCCCTCTATTTATATGTTGAGCCCTGGGGTCGAAACTTGGAGTAAATGCCTCCTCAAAGTCGGTTTCACCCGAAAGGCAAGAGTCCTTCCCGGACTCCGAACAACATTCGGTCATCAACATACATAACTCATATAGTACTATATCGTCAACGAACGTTAAGCGTGCGGACCCTACGGGTTCGAGAACTATGTAGACATGACCGAGACACCTCTATGGTCAATAACCAATAGCGGGACCTGGATGCCCATATTGGCTCCTACATATTCTACAAAGATCTTTATCGGTCAGACCGCATAACAACATACGTTGTTCCCTTTGTCATCGGTATGTTACTTACCCGAGATTCGATCGTCGGTATCTCAATACCTAGTTCAATCTCGTTACCGGCAAGTCTCTTTACTCGTTCCGTAATACATCATCCCGCAACTAACTCATTAGTTGCAATGCTTGCAAGGCTTATAGTGATGTGCATTACCGAGTGGGCCCAGAGATACCTCTCCGACAATCGGAGTGACAAATCCTAATCTCGAAATACGCCAACCCAACAAGTACCTTTGGAGACACCTGTAGAGCACCTTTATAATCACCCAGTTATGTTGTGACGTTTGGTGGCACACAAAGTGTTCCTCCGGTAAACGGGAGTTGCATAATCTCATAGTCATAGGAACATGTATAAGTCATGAAGAAAGGAATAACAACAAACTAAATGATCAAGTGCTAAGCTAACGGAATGGGTCAAGTCGATCACATCATTCTCCTAATGATGTTATCCCGTTAATCAAATGACAACTCATGTCTATGGTTCGGAAACATAACCATCTTTGATCAACGAGCTAGTCAAGTAGAGGCATACTAGTGACACTCTGTTTGTCTATGTATTCACACATGTATTATGTTTCCGGTTAATACAATTCTAGCATGAATAAGAAACATTTATCATGATATAAGGAAATAAATAATAACTTTATTATTGCCTCTAGGGCATATTTCCTTCAGTATCCCACTTGCACTAGAGTCAATAATCTAGTTCACATCGCCATGTGATTTAACATCAATAGTTCACATCACCATGTGATTAACACCCATAGTTCACATCGACATGTGACCAACACCCAAAGGGTTTACTAGAGTCAATAATCTAGTTCACATCGCTATGTGATTAACACCCAAAGAGTACTGAGGTGTGATCATGTTTTGCTTGTGAGAGAAGTTTAGTCAACGGGTCTGCCACATTCAGATCCGTAAGTATTTTGCAAATTTCTATGTCAACAATGCTCTGCATGGAGCTACTCTAGCTAATTGCTCCCACTTTCAATATGTATCCATATTGAGACTTAGAGTCATCTGGATCAGTGTCAAAACTTGCATTGACGTAACCCTTTACGACGAACCTTTTGTCACCTCCATAATCGAGAAACATATCCTTATTCCACTAAGGATAATTTTAACCAATGTCTAGTGATCTACCCCTAGATCACTATTGTACTCCCTTGCCAAACTTAGGGCACGGTATATAATAGGTCTGCTACACAGCATGGCATACTTTATAGAACCTATGGCTGAGGCATAGGGAATGACTTTCATTCTCTCTCTATCTTCTGCCGTGGTCGGGTTTTGAGTCTTACTCAACTTCACACCTTTGTAACACAAGCAAGAACTCCTTCTTTGACTATTCCATTTTGAACTACTTCAAAATCTTGTCAAGGTATGTACTCATTGAAAAACTTATCAAGCGTCTTGATCTATCTCTATAGATCTTGATGCTGAATATGTAAGCAGCTTCACTGAGGTCTTTCTTTGAAAACCCCCTTTCAAACATTCCTTTATGCTTTGCAGAATAATTCTACATTATCTCCGATCAACAATATGTCTTTCACATATAGTTATCAGAAATGTTGTAGTGCTCCCACTCACTTTCTTGTAAATACAGGCTTCACCGCAAGTGTGTATAAAACTATATGCTTTGATCAACTTAAGCGTATATTCCAACTTCGAGATGCTTGCACTAGTCCATAGATGGATCGCTGGAGCTTGCATATGTTGTTAGCATTTTTAGGATTGACAAAACCTTCTGGTTGCATCATATACAACTCTTCTTTAATAAATCCATTAAAGAATGCAGTTTTGTTTATCCATTTGCTAGATTTCATAAAATGCGGCAATTGCTAACATGATTCGGACAGACTTAAGCATAGATACGAGTGAGAAACTCGCATCGTAGTCAACACCTTGAACTTGTCGAAAACCTTTTTGCGACAATTCTAGCTTTGTAGATAGTAACACTACTATCAGCGTCCGTCTTCCTCTTGAAGATCCATTTAATCTCAATGGCTCGCCGATCAATGGGCAAGTTAATCAAAGTCCATACTTTGTTTTCATACATGGATCTCATCTCAGATTTCATGGCCTCAAGCCATTTCGCGGAATCTGGGCTCATCATCGCTTCCTCATAGTTCGTAGGCTCGTCATGGTTAAGTAACATGACCTCCAGAACAGGATTACCGTACCACTCTGGTGCGGATCTCACTCTGGTTTACCTACGAGGTTCGGTAGCAACTTGATCTGAAGTTACATGATCATCATCATTAGCTTCCTCACTAATTGGTGTAGTAGTCACAGGAACATATTTCTGTGATGAACTACTTTCCAATAAGGGAGCAGGTACAGTTACCTCATCAAGTTCTACTTTCCTCCCACTCACTTCTTTCGAGAGAAACTCCTTCTCTAGAAAGGATCCATTCTCAACAACAAATATCTTGCCTTCGGATCTGTGATAGAAGGTGTACCCAACAATTACTTTTGGGTATCCTATGAAGATGCACTTCTCCGACTTGGGTTTGAGCTTATCAAGATGAAACTTTTTCACATAAGCATTGCAACCCCAAACTTTAAGAAACGACAGCTTAGATTTCTTGCTAAACCATAGTTCATACGGTGTCGTCTCAACGGATTTAGATGGTGCCCTTTTTAATGTGAATGCAGCTGTCTCTAATGCATAACCCCAAAACGATAGTGGTAAATCGGTAAGAGACATCATAGATTGCACTATATCAAATAAAGTACGGTTATGATGTTCGGACACACCATTACGCTGTGGTGTTCCAGGTGGCGTGAGTAGTGAAACTATTTCACATTGTTTTAACTGAAGGCCAAACTCGTAACTCAAATATTTTACTTCTGCGATCATATTGTAGAAACTTTTATTTTAGTTACGATGATTCTCCACTTCACTCTGAAATTCTTTGAACTTTTCAAATATTTCAGACTTGTGTTTCATCAAGTAGATATACTCATATCTGCTCAAATCATCTGTGAAGATCAGAAAATAATGATACCTGCCATGAGCCTCAATATTCATCGGACCACATACATCGGTATGTATGATTTTCAACAAATCTATTGCTCGCTCCATTGTTCCGGAGAACAGAGTCTTAGTCATCTTGCCCATGAGGCATGGTTCGCAAGCATCAACTGATTTATAATCAAGTGATTCCAAAAGCCCATCAGCATGGATTTTCTTCATGCACTTTACACCAATATGACCTAAACGGCAGTGCTACAAATAAGTTGCATTATCATTATTAACTTTGCATCTGTTGGCTTCAATATTATGGAAATGTGTATCACCACGATTGAGATCCAACAAACCATTTTCATTGGGTGTATGACCATAGAAGGTTTTATTCATGTAAACAGAACAACAATTATTCTCTAACTTACATGAACAACCGTATTGCAATAAACATGATCCAATCATATTTATGCTCAACGCAAACACCAAATAACATTTATTTAGGTTCAACACTAATCCCGAAAGTATAGGGAGTGTGCGATGATGATCATATCAATCTTGGAACCACTTCCAACACACATCATCACTTCACCCTTAACTAGTCTCTGTTTATTTTGCAACTCCCATTTCGAGTTACTACTCTTAGCAACTGAACCAGTATCAAATACCGAGGGGTTGCTATAAACACTAGTAAAGTACACATAAATAACATGTATATCAAATATATCTTTGTTTACTTTGCCATCCTTCTTATCCACCAAATACTTGGGGTAGTTCCGCTTCTAGTGACCAGTCCCTTTGCAGTAGAAGCACTTAGTTTCAAGCTTAGGTCCATACTTGGGTTTCTTCACTTGAGCAGCAACTTGTTTGCCATTCTTCTTCTTCCCTTTACCCTTTATCTTGAAACTAGTGGTCTTGTCAACTATCAACACTTGATGTTTTTCTTGATTTCTACCTTCGTTGATTTCAACATTACGAAGAGCTTGGGAATCGTTTCCGTTATCCCTTGCATATCATAGTTCATCACGAAGTTCTACTAACTTGGTGATGGTGACTAAGAATTCTGTCAATCACTATCTTATCTGGAAGATTCACTCCCATTTGATTCAAGCGATTGTAGTACCCAGACAATCTAAGCACATGCTCACTTCTTGAGCTATTCTCCTCCATCTTTTAGCTATAGAACTTGTTGGAGACTTCATATCTCTCAACTCAGGTATTTGCTTGAAATATTAACTTCAACTCCTGGAACATCTCATATGGTCCATGACGTTCAAAACGTATTTGAAGTCCCGATTCTAAGCCGTTTAAGAATGGTGCACTAAACTATCAAGTAGTCATCATATTGAGCTAGCCAAATGTTCATAACGTCTGCATCTGCTCCTGCAATAGGTCTGTCACCTGGCGGTGCATCAAAGACATAATTCTTCTGTGCAGCAATGAGGATAATCCTTAGATCACGGATCCAATCCGCATCATTGCTACTAACAAATTTCAACTTAATTTTCTCTAGGAACATATCAAAAATAAAACAGGGGAGCTAAACGCGAGCTATTGATCTACAACATAGATATGCTAATACTACCAAGACTAAGTTCATGATAAATTTAAGTTCAATTAATCATATTACTTAAGAACTCCCACTTAGAAAGACATCCCTCTAATCTTCTAAGTGATCACGTGATCCAAATCAACTAAACCATAACCGATCATCACGTGAAATGGAGTAGTTTTCAATGGTGAACATCACTATGTTGATCATATCTACTATATGATTCATGCTCGACCTTTCAGTCTCAGCGTTCCGAGGCCATATCTGCATATGCTAGGCTCGTCAAGTTTAACCTGAGTATTCCGCATGTGGAAAACTGGCTTGCACCCGTTGTAGATGGACGTAGAGCTTATCACACCCGATCATCACGTGGTGTCTGGGCACGACGAACTTTGGCAACGGTGCATACTCAAGGAGAACACTTTTATCTTGAAATTTAGTGAGAGATCATCTTATAATGCTACCGTCAATCAAAGCAAGATAAGATGCATAAAAGATAAACATCACATGCAATCAATATAAGTGATATGATATGGCCATCATCATCTTGTGCTTGTGATCTCCATCTTCGAAGCACCGTCATGATCACCATCGTCACTGGCGCGACACCTTGATCTCCATCGTAGCATCGTTGTCGTCTCGCCAATCTTATGCTTCTACAACTATCGCTACTGCTTAGTGATAAAGTAAAGCATTACAGGGCGATTGCATTGCATACAATAAAGCGACAACCATATGGCTCTTTCCAGTTGCCGATAACTCGGTTACAAAACATGATCATCTCATACAATAAAATTTAGCATCATGTCTTGACCATATCACATCACAACATGCCCTGCAAAAACAATTTAGACGTCCTCTACTTTGTTGTTGCAAGTTTTACGTGGCTGCTATGGGTTTAGCAAGAACCGTTCTTACCTACGCATCAAAACCACAACGATAGTTTGTCAAGTTGGTGCTGTTTTAACCTTCGCAAGGACCGGGCGTAGCCACACTTGGTTCAACTAAAGTTGGAGAAACTGACACCCGCCAGCCACCTGTGTGCAAAGCACGTCGGTAGAACCAGTCTCGCCTAAGCGTACGCGTAATGTCGGTCCGGGATGCTTCATCCAACAATACCGACGAACCAAAGTATGACATGCTGGTAAGCAGTATGACTTATATCACCCACAACTCACTTGTGTTCTACTCGTGCATATAACATCAACGCATAAAACCTGGCTCGGATGCCACTTTTGGGGAACGTAGTAATTTCAAAAAAATTCCTACGCACACGCAAGATCATGGTGATGCATAGTAACGAGAGGGGAGAGTGTTTTCTACGTACCCTCGTAGACCGTTCGCGGAAGCGTTATATCAACGCAGTTGATGTAGTCGTACGTCTTCATGATCCGACCGATCCAAGCACCGAAAGCACGGCACCTCTGAGTTCTGCACATGTTCGGCTCAGTGACATCCTCGCCTTCTCGATCCAGCAAGAGGGGCGAAGTAGTAGATGAGTTCCAGCAGCACGACGGCGTGGTGACGGTGTTGGTGAAGAACAATCTTCATAGGGCTTCGCCTAAGCACTACGAAAACTATGACGGAGGATAAACTAGAGGGGACGGGGTTGCCAGCACACGGCTTGGTGTTTCTTGATGTGTCTTTGGTGCTAGCCCTACCCCTCTATTTATATGTTGAGCCCTGGGGTCGAAACTTGGAGTAAAAGCCTCCTCAAAGTCGGTTTCACCCGAAAGGCAAGAGTCCTTCTCGGACTCTAGGGCTAGACGCCAGGGTTCCCGACGTCTACCCCCTAGACGCCAGGGTTCCTGGCGTCTAGCCTCTGGTCTCCGCAAAACTTCCTTTTGCACTTTCCAAAAGCCTCCTGGGCTTTCCCCTTTGGCCCAGATAAAGTGTTCTCGTGCCCAAACATTTCGAGAAACATCCGGAACCACTTCCGGTGAATTCCGAAACCCTTCTGGAGATCAAACACTACTATCCCATATATCAAATTTTGTCTCTGGACCATTCCGGAGTTCCTCGTCATGTCCGTGATCTCATCCCGGACTCCGAACAACATTCGGTCATCAACATACATAACTCATATAGTACTATATCGTCAACGAATGTTAAGCGTGCGGACCCTACGGGTTCGAGAACTATGTAGACATGACCGAGACACCTCTTTGGTCAATAACCAATAGCGGGACCTCGATGCCCATATTGGCTCCTACATATTCTATGAAGATCTTTATCGTTCAAACCGCATAACAACATACGTTGTTCCCTTTGTCATCGGTATGTTACTTGCCCGAGATTCGATCGTCGGTATCTCAATACCTAGTTCAATCTCGTTACCGGCAAGTCTCTTTACTCGTTCTGTATTACATCATCCCGCAACTAACTCATTAGTTGCAATGCTTGCAAGGCTTATAGTGATGTGCATTACCGAGTGGGCCCAGAGATACCTCTCCGATAATCGGAGTGACAAATCCTAATCTCGAAATACGCCAACCCAACAAGTACCTTTGGAGACACATGTAGAGCACCTTTATAATCACCCAGTTACGTTGTGATGTTTGGTGGCACACAAAGTGTTCTTCCGGTAAACGGGAGTTGCATAATCTCATAGTCATAGGAACATGTATAAGTCATGAAGAAAGCAATAGCGACAAACTAAACGATCAAGTGCTAAGCTAATGGAATGGGTCAAGTCGATCACATCATTCTCCTAATGATGTTATCTCGTTAATCACATGACAACTCATGTCTATGGTTAGGAAACATAACCATCTTTGATCAACGAGCTAGTCAAGTAGAGGCATACTAGTGACACTCTGTTTGTCTATGTATTCACACATGTATTATATTTCCGGTTAATACAATTCTAGCATGAATAATAAACATTTATCATGATATAAGGAAATAAATAATAACATTATTATTGCCTCTAGGGCATATTTCCTTCAAATTTCAGCACACTATATAAATTTTTCCTTACCAAATTTCACCTACCAAAGGCGCTTCACTCCCCGGCAACGGCGCCAGAAAAGAGTCTTGATGACCCACAAGTATAGGGGATCTATCGTAGTCCTTTCGATAAGTAAGAGTGTCGAACCCAATGAGGAGCAGAAGGAAATGATAAGCGGTTTTCAGCAAGGTATTCTCTGCAAGCACTGAAATTATAGGTAACAGATAGTTTTGTGATAAGATAATTGGTAACGAGCAACAAGTAACAAAAGTAAATAAAGTGCAGCAAGGTGGCCCAATCCCTTTTGTAGCAAAGGACAAGCCTGGGCAAATTCTTATATAGAGAAAAGCGCTCCCGAGGACACATGGGAATTATCATCAAGCTAGTTTTCATCACGTTCATATGATTCACGTTCAGTACTTTGATAATATGGTAAGTGGGTGGACCGGTGCTTGGGTGCTGCCCTTACTTGGACAAGCATCCCACTTATGATTAACCTCTATTGCAAGCATCCGCAACTACAACAAAAATATTAAGGTAAACCTAACCATAGCATGAAACATATGGATCCACATCAGCCCCTTACGAAGCAACGCATAAACTAGTGTTTAAACTTCTGTCACTCTAGCAACCCATCATCTACTTATTACTTCCCAATGCCTTCCTCTAGGCCCAAATAATGGTGAAGTGTCATGTAGTCGACGTTCACATAACACCACTAGAGGATAGACAACATACATCTCATCAAAATATCAAACGAATACCAAATTCACATGACTACTAATACCAAGACTTCTCCCATGTCCTCAGCAACAAACATAACTACTCACAAAGCATATTCATGTTCATAATCAGAGGGGTATTAATATGCATATAGGATCTGAACATATGATCTTCCACCAAATAAACCAACTAGCATCAACTACAAGGAGCAATTAACACTACTAGCAACCCATAGGTACCAATCCCAGACTTAGAGACAAGAATTGGATACAAGAGATGACCTAGGGTTTGAGAGGAGATGGTGCTGGTGAAGATTTTGACGGAGATTGACCCCCTCCCGATGAGAGGATCGTTGGTGATGAAGATGGCGATGATTTCCCCCTCTCGGAGGGAAGTTTCCCTGGCAGAACAACTCCGCCGGAGCCCTAAATTGCTTCCACCAAGGTTCCGCCTCGTGGCGGCGGAGTTTTGTCTCGAAAGCTGGCTTATGATTTTTTCCTCATTGAAAGACTCCATATAGCAGAAGATGGGCATCGGAGGGCCACCAGGGGGCCCACGAGGTAGGGGGCGCACCCCCACCCTCGTGGGCAGGGTGTGCCCCCCCTCTGGAACTTCTTGCGCTCAGTATTTTTTATATATTCTGAAAATGGCTTCCGTGCAGTTTCAGGACTTTTAGAGTTGTGCAGAATAGGTCTCTAATATTTGCTCCTTTTCCAGCCCTAACTGCCCTACCCAAGGACATCTCTAGAAGAAATCGCCTTTCAATCGACTTGAAGGTGTCCCACTCGACAGACTCGAAGACACTCGACCAAGAAGCAATCAATCGACCAAGACCCAACCACTCGACGGCCAGGAGACCTAAAGGCGCCCCGCACGCTAACGGTCGGTCATTAAGTAGCTTTTATGGTCATCATAGCACTTTATTACTAGCGTTACCAGAAACGCCCTGCCTTAATGTACATTGAACCCTTCGTAACGTGGGTTGGCCGGGGTCCTGGCGCACTCTATATAAGCCACCCCCCTCCTGCGAGACAAGGGTTCGCACCTCTGTAACTCATACACACATAATCCAGTCGACTGCCTCCGGGCTCCGAGACGTAGGGCTTTTACTTCCTCCGAGAAGGGCCTGAACTCGTAAACCCTGCGTCCTTACAACCTCTCCATAGCTAAGACCTCGCCTCTCCATACTTACCCCCTACATTACTGTCAGACTTAGAACCACGACAGTTGGCGCCCACCTTGGGGCAAGTGTTTTAGCGTTTTGTTGGAGGAGTTGCGATCTTTTCTGATCCGAATCATCATGGTTTTCGACAGAGTTTTGGTGGAGGGCCGCGAGATCCGTCTCGGCGCGCCCACGTTCATCGCCGACGACTCCGCTTGGCTTCAGGAGGCTCCGCTCGACGTGGACGCACTCCCTGTCCGCGGGGCGACGCACTTTAGCGCATTCGTCCGTGGCGTTCTCCTGCGGCAACCGTCGACCCCCTACCGGTCGGCTCCTATGTTGTCCTCCCTCCCTGTTTCCTGCCGGCGCAAGCGCTCCGGTCGGTCAAGACTTCAGCGGTGGGTGAGACACGCGGTGGCCCGTCAGTCGGCCATCCCTCAAGTCATGGCGATCGAGCCCGACGAATCCCTCTACGGCCTGTTCGACTGGCTCCGAAGAGACTGCGTCCGAGTGCGACAGCAGCGATCCGGCGGCAGAGGTTCTGATGGTCGACGGACCGCCCAGTCCCCCCGGTTTTACCCGCACTGACGGAGGCGCGGAAGGAGGCGACCCGTCGCGTCCCCATGAGGAGTATCTGCCCGAGCCTCTCACGTCGCTGCAGAGAGAAGAACTTCGCCGCCGCAATGTGGACGCGTTGGCACTCCTATTGTTGGAGAAACCCCCGAGGCTCGCGCCTTGGAGGACGCACGCCTGGAAAACTTGGTCGAGCGCACTCGACTGGAGAACCTCCAGCGAGCACTCGACGAGCGGGCGCGACAACGGGTTCCCGAATCCAGTCGAGGTCAGCTCTTCCCGCCCCCGCAGGTATATCGGACTCCGATTCAGAATTTAGCAGATGCGGCCCGTATAGCAGGGTCGATTCAGCCTTCCCAGTCGGAGGCTGGCAGAGGCTTGCTGCAGATCAGAGCGTTACTTCAGGCAGCAGGAGATCAGAATTCCGCTGTTTCTCAGTCGCGGAACAGAATTCACAGCAGATCTGTTGCTGCGGACACAGTCCAGTCGGCTCATAGCCCGAGATCGCCCCCGAGGTGTGAGGGACGTGGAGATTGGCGTGACCAGGATGGGAACCATGAGCAATATGATCACCGAGTCGATCGTGACGGTCGACGTCGAGTGCCCACGCCTCCCCCAAGGAGCGGGTCGTATGTGCCTCGCCAGCAGGATGATAGGCGCCCTCATAGTGGTGGGCGAAGGATTCCAGTCGACCCCAAAGGGCCATGCTTTGACGCAAGATCCATCCTCGTCCAAGGTCTGGTCGACAGGAACAGGGCTCACAGAGAAGGCCATGACAGAGACGTGCCAGCCAGCAGCAGAGTACATGTTTAGGGGCCAGAATGCTTTAGTAGAGCCATTAGGGCAGCTGTGATTCCTCCCAACTTCAGGTTGGCGACTGGAGTCAGTAAGTTCACTGGCGAGTCCAAGCCCGATACTTGGCTTGAAGATTACCGAGTGGCCGTCCAAATCGGCGGCGGCAATGATGAAGTGGCCATGAAGCATCTGCCTCTCATGTTGGAGGGCTTGGCCCTAACGTGGCTGAACCAGTTAGCGCCTAGCAGCATTTACACTTGGGAGGATCTCTCCCGAGTGTTCGTCACCACATTTGAAGGTACATGCAAGCGACCGGCAGGGCTGACGGAACTGCGGTCTTGTGTATAGAAGCCGAATAAAACTTTGAGGGATTACATCCAGAGATGGATCACGTTACATCACTCGGTGGAGAATGTGCCTGACCACCAAGCAGTTTGTGCCTTCAAGGAAGGCGTCAAATACAGAGAACTGAATTTGAAATTCGGTCGAACTGGAGATATGTCCCTGAATCGGATGATGGAGATTGCCACCAAGTACGCTAACGGCAAAGATGAGGATCGACTCAAGAGTGGCAAACTCAAGTCAGCCGCCCAAGAAACCGGAGGCAATTCCAGTCGGAAACAGAAGCGGAAAGCCGAGCCAGCGGCTCCCGGGGAAGCCTTAGCTTTGGCCCAAGGAAAGTCTAAAGGGAAACCTAAAGGGTCTTGGAACCCCAAAAAGGTTAAAGACCAGGAGGGAAATAACGTGTTGGACTTACCGTGTCTCGTCCACACGAAGAAAGATGAAGATGGTAATTTTATTTACCCGAAACATACCACTCGGCAGTGTCGACTCTTGATCCAGCAGTTCCAGGGCAAGCAGCCCAAGGGTAAGGAAAAGGAGTCAGACAAGGTCGAAGACAAAGAGGACAGTGATGACGGATACCCTCACGTCAATTCCACCCTGATGATTTTTGCTGATGTTGAGAGCAAAAGTCGACTGAAAGTTATTAACCGAGAGGTGAATATGGTCGCTCCGGCAACACCTAGTTACCTGAAATGGTCTCAGACTGCCATAACATTCGACCAGTCCGACCACCCAACGCACATCGCCACCCCTGGGAGGCAAGCTTTGGTGGTCGACCCAGTCGTTGAAGGCACTCGACTGACCAAAGTCCTGATGGATGGTGGCAGTGGTTTGAACATATTATACACTGAGACGTTGAAGGGGATGGGCATTCCGATGTCCAGACTCAGTGCGAGCAACATGAGTTTCCATGGAGTCATTCCTGGGAAGAAGGCTGAATCACTCGGCCAGATTGCTCTTGATGTGGTTTTCGGTGATTCCAAGAATGACCGCAAAGAAAAGTTGACATTTGAAGTTGTAGACTTCCAGAGTGCCTATCACGCTATTTTGGGCAGGCCGGCTTATGCACGCTTCATGGCCCGACCATGTTACGTGTATCTCAAATTGAAGATGCCTGGCCCCAAAGGTGTGATCACCATTGCGGGCAATCGGAAGAAAGCGGAAGAATGTTTTCAGAAGGGTTCGAAGATCGCTGACGCACAGATGGCAGTGGTGGAGTTGCAGGAATACCAGAAGACTGCAGACCCGAGTGATCTGTTGCGAGCCAAGAAGCCCGCTACAGAATCAGCTTTCCAGTAGACCGGCGACACAAAGACAGCTCACATCCACCCGACCGACCCCAGCGCCGCCCGACTCATATCTCGACAACACTCGACTCCAAATAGGAAGAAGCGCTCATCCAGTTCCTCCGTGAGAACTGGGACATCTTCGTGTGGAAACCTTCTGACATGCCAGGTGTTCCCAGGGAGCTGGCTGAGCATCGCCTGAGAGTCGACTCAAAAGTAAAACCTATCAAGGAACATCTTCGACAGTCCGCCGTCCAAAAAAGAAAGGCTATTGGCGAAGAGGTGGCTCGACTCTTAGCAGCGGAGTTCATCCGAGAGATCTACCACTCCGAGTGGCTCGCCAACGTTGTCATGGTCCCCAAGAAGGACAAGTCACTTCGCATGTGCATTGACTTTAAACATATCAATCGGGCCTGCCCGAAAGATCATTTTCCTCTCCCCCGCATCGACCAGATAGTCGATTCGACTGCGGGATGTGAGCGACTGTCTTTCTTAGACGCCTATTCCGGGTACCATCAGATCCGTCTGTATGGACCGGACGAGATCAAGACAGCTTTCATCACTCCATTCGGGTGCTTCTGTTATGTTACCATGCCGTTCGGCCTCAAGAATGTCGGAGCCACATTCATGAGGATGATTCAGAAGTGTTTACTCACTCAATCAGTCGGAACATGGAAGCATACATGGATGATATTGTGGTCAAGTCACGGAAGGGTTCCGACCTGCTGACTGACCTTGCTGAAACCTTTGCTAACCTCGGGAGGTATGATATCAAGCTTAATCCATCAAAGTGTACATTCGGAGTCCCTGGCGGAAAGTTACTCGGTTTTCTCGTTTCCGAACGGGGAATTGACGCCAATCCAGAAAAAGCTGGCACTATACTCCGAATGAAAAGCCCTGTGCGAGTGCACGACGTCCAGAAGCTTACGGGTTGTTTGGCCGCCCTAAGTCGATTCATATCTCGTCTCGGTGAAAAGGCATTACCTCTTTACCGATTGATGAAGAAGTCCGACAAGTTCGAGTGGAATCCTGAAGCTGATGCAGCGTTTGCAGAGCTCAAAGCTCTGCTCTCCACCCAGCCGGTGCTTGCTGCCCCAATCAGCAAAGAGCCTTTGCTGCTTTACATTGCAGCCACAGGACAAGTCGTCAGTACGGTACTTACGGTCGAGCGGGAAGAGGAAAGGAAAACCTTCAAAGTTCAGCGCCCAGTATATTATATTTCTGAAGTCTTGACCCCATCGAAGCAAAGATATCCTCACTATCAGAAGCTTGTATATGGGATTTATATGACCACCAAGAAAGTTGCTCACTACTTCTCTGATCATTCCATTACAGTCGTCAACGACGCTCCATTATCAGAGATCCTGCATTACAGGGATGCAACTGGTCGAGTGGCAAAATGGGCGATTGAACTCCTTTCCCTTGATATCAAGTTTGAGGCAAAGAAAGCTATCAAGTCCCAAGCAATCGCAGATTTCGTCGCCGAGTGGATTGAACAGCAGCTGCCGACTCAGATTCACTCGGAGCATTGGACTATGTTTTTCGACGGCTCCAAGATGCTGAGTGGTTCTGGTGCCGGAGTGGTGTTGGTCTCCCCCAGAGGAGATAAACTCAGATATGTTCTTCAAATCCATTTTGACTCCTCCAATAACGAGGAAGAATATGAAGCACTTTTATATGGGTTGCGCATGGCCATCTCACTCGGCGTCCGTCGCCTCATGGTCTATGGCGACTCAGATTTGGTGGTTAATCAGGTGATGAAGGAGTGGGATGTCGGAAGTCCAGCCATGACTGGTTATTGCAATGCAGTGAGAAAGCTGGAGAAGAAATTCGAGGGGTTAGAGCTTCATCACATACCCCGACTGAAAAATCAAGCAGCTGATGATTTGGCAAAAATAGGTTCCAAAAGAGAAGCCATTCCCAGCAACGTGTTTTTGGAACACATCCACACACCATCAGTCCAGGAGGATCCCTTCACAAAAGAGGCCTCGCAGCCAAAAAGCGCCACGGATCCGACTGAAGTTGAAGTTCCAGCTGTGGTCGATCTGATAATGGAAGTGTTGGTTATCACTCCCGTCTGGACAGAATCGTACATCGCGTACATCCTAAGGAAAGAACTCCCAGAAGACGAGGAAGAGGCTCGACAGATCATCCATCGATCCAAGGCCTTTACAGTCATAAAGGGACAATTATATAGGGAAAGCACGACTAGGGTCGGCCAGAAGTGTATCACACCAGAAGGCCAGATGATCCTTAACGATATCGACTCGGGGACCTGTGGTCATCATGCGTCCTCTCGGACCATTGTGGCTAAAGCATACCGAACGGGGTTCTACTGGCCAAGGGCCAATGAGATGGCTAAAGAGATAGTCGACAAATGTGAAGGGTGTCAGTATTACTCCAATATGCCGCACAAGCCCGCGTCAGCCTTGAAAACCATTCCACTCGTCTGGCCCTTCGCTGTTTGGGGGCTGGACATGGTTGGGCCACTGAGAACAGGCAGGAGCGGCTTCACTCATGTGCTAGTAGCAGTCGACAAGTTCACCAAATGGATTGAAGCCAAGCCTATCAAGAATCTCGATGCTTGCACCGCTATCAGTTGCATCAGAGAGTTGATATTCAGATATGGAGTTCTGCACAGTATCATCACGGACAATGGATCAAACTTCGATTCCGACAAGTTCAGGGCCTTTTGCGCCTCTCAGGGCACTCGGGTCGACTATGCTTCGGTCGCTCACCCCCAGTCGAATGGACAAGCAGAAAGGGCAAATGGCCTAATTCTCAAAGGGCTGAAACCCCGATTGATGCGCGATCTCAAGCACGCAGTAGGTGCACGGGTCGACGAGCTCCCATTAGTCCTTTGGGGATTGAGGACAACTCCGAATCGATCGACCGGAAGAACCCCATTCTTTCTGGTCTACGGAGCCGAGGCAGTCTTATCGAGCGACCTGCTTCACAACGCTCCCAGAGTCGAGCTCTACTCAGAAGATGAAACAGAACAAGCCCGGCAGGACGCAGTCGACCTCCTAGAAGAAGAAAGAGAAATGGCCCTGATCCGATCAACCATCTATCAGCAAGACTTGCGTCGATTCCATGCCAGAAACGTGAAGAGCCGAGCCTTCCAAGAAGGAGACTTAGTCCTTCGAGTGGATCAGCAGAAACCACACAAGCTTGATCCTACTTGGGAAGGCCCCTTCATAGTCACCAGAGTCCTCCACAATGGGGCATACCACCTCTACAATGTCGACCGCCAGATTGATGAGCCACGAGCCTGGAATGCGGAGCTACTCCGCCCCTTTTATACTTGAATTCTCACTCGGACGAGATGTAATAAGAAAAACTCATGTAGTTTATTTATCAAGGACAAGAGCGTTATAATTTTCCCAGTAATTATTATTGTTTTTGGTTGCGTAAGAAATCCCCCAGCGGGTGGCTTAGCTGTGAATCCGCTTCGCCTAAGTTTGAAAAATCCTACCGAGTGGAGAGCAATCCTCCCACTCAGGGGCTTAGCTGCAGTCCAGTACTCGCCTAAGTTCTCCAACTCAGAGACTTAGCTGCAGTCAGGCACTCGCCTAAGTTTGAAAAATCCTACCGAGTGGAGAGCAATCCTCCCACTCGGGGGCTTAGCTGCAGTCCAGTACTCGCCTAAGTTCTCCCACTCAGAGACTTAGCTGCAGTCAGGCACTCGCCTAAGTTTGAAAAATCCTACCGAGTGGAAAGCAATCCTCCCACTCGGGGGCTTAGCTGCAGTCCAGTACTCGCCTAAGTTCTCCCACTCAGAGACTTAGCTGCAGTCAG